>NW_007730393.1:2210-20518 GCF_000696425.1 Galeopterus variegatus
TCAACTACATTGTATATTGACAAAATAAAAATAATAAAAAAATAAAATAAAATAAAATAAAATAGAAAATTGCGAGTTATGTTCATGATTTTTCGTCATATGTTTCTAATACTTTTTACATGTCATGGTTTTCACATTTTTAGCATTTAAATTCTTGGCCCTCTAACAAAATTTGTACATGGCACTCCACTTTTCTGAAAGTAAAGTATTTTTTATTTTTAAAATGTAGATGCATGCAACTCTAAAAACATCATAGCATTTCTACCATGTTTGTTTCTATTTTTAGTTTTTAGTTTTCATCATGAACATTTAATATATTATGCAAGAGCCTTTCAAATTATTGATGAGAAGAGAGACTAATAAATTGTTAGCGCTAGCTGGCTAGGAAAACAAAAGATATCACAACAGAATAAGTTACAAATGAATAAAATACATAAAAAGGAAAATAAGCAAACTGAAAGAAAATTAGACAAAAAATATGTGGATACTACCTGTGCCCATAGATGAGTAAGAGAAAAAGTGGAAAAGCTTGATAAATTTGATTGTATGCAAAGTTAAGACAGGTCTGTAGAAATATGTGGACTTCCAATAAGAAAAGTCAAAATATAGTTGACAACAAAAATGTTACTACATCTTTGATATGCTAATGTCCTTAGTAGACAAAAAACCCTTAACATCAGTGAGTAGAATAAGAATCTAATAGAAAGATGGGCAGTGAACATGAAGAAGCAGTTCATAGACAAAAAAAAAAAAAAAAAAAACATAAATTGCCAACAAACATATAAAAGTACATTCACAAAGTAAATTAAGAATATATTTTTCAGTTATCAGAATGACAATGATTAAAGTTTGATAATGACCCGTGTTGGCAACAGTTTAAAAAGGAACCCATCATACCTCCAGAACAATTGTGCATAAATTGATATAATCACATATATGCTGAAACTCTATGTCTCAGTGGTTCTATTTCTGTAAGTTTATCCTAAACTTATGACATCACAAAAGTATAGGACCATACTTACAAAGATTTTCACTGCAAAACCTTTACCATCATTTATGTGAATCAGTAAAATAGTGGCTTAATAAATCACACTATATCCTGAGTGAGATACAGTCATCCTATAAAACTTAGTTCAATGCAACTCATCAAAATTGTTAGGATGTCCTATTTATTCCAACATAGAAAGAACTGCTAACTGTATTGTTTAGCAAAGAAAGCAAGTTGTAGGAAAGTTTGAGACTTGGAGTGGATAATAGCATTTTGTTAAGAATACAGGCTCTGGGGTCACAATACCTGATTTGAAAGTAAGCCCAGTTATTTAATGTCATACATTGAGTAAGTTCCATACTCTTTTGGAACTCAGATCATTTTCTTATATATTACAATGGGAATAGTAATACCACCAACTTAAGTGGTTTTTGTAAAAAATAAGTGTAAATAAATATGAAAAACGCTTATTCCATTGCCTAGGCCTACTCAATAAATGTTAGATGGTATTATTATGATCACATTTATAATATGTTTGTTTATAATATGCTTAGCATATATACAAAATATGCTAATAATAGCCATTCCTAGAAAATAATGTGAAGGTGAGAATAAGCGTAGGGATGAAGAGAGGACAGAAGATTTAAATTTACCTAGTTCTGCATTCTGTGAAATTTTTACAATAAACATGTGGTTACTCAATAATAAATCACAAATGTTTTTATTTATTTTTTATATTTCTATCTTAAATCCTTAATTTCTCTCAAAATGTTTATCCAGGACCTAATATAGACAAGGAGGCATATTAAACAATTTATCAATATAAAAATACGAAATCTTCTCATGCAATTTTTCTACTACTCTTAAATTATTTAATTTAATGATAATAGTGTGGGAGGGTAAAATACCTGTATTTATTCTAAGTTGAAGAGCATTTATGATTAATACAACCATGTGTGAGAAACGTTAAATGATTGAAAATTTCCCACAATGCCTCTCTCACATTTTCAACACCCAAAACTCTTCTTTCCACATTTTGTGGGGCATTAACACCTTCTTCCATTCTACAATTTTTGCTAAATTAAAATTGCCCGGACATCAGCTGCTAAACTGCATGACAATTTTTCCCTCTTAAAAGAAACACTTCTCACTAAAAATTCCCCAAACTAACTTCACTTCATCCGCTTTCCGCAAAAAACCCTATGAAAACTCTGTCCTTCTTCCTAAAGATAAGTTCTCTTCAAACCTGTATCTGTTGTGCCACTTTTGAATAAAAGACTGTTCTTTTTTTTTTTTTTTTTTTTTTTTTGTCCTCTTTGTGACCGGCTGCCCCGCGCTCAGCCAGTGAGCGCTGTGAGCGCACCGGCCATCCCTATATAGGATCCGAACCCATGGCAGGAGTGGCCACGGGTTCGGCCCTAAAAGACTGTTCTTAAGGGTGCTCAGGTTGGTTTAGCTCTCATTCAGCCCATGTCACTTCCTGGATAAAACACAACAGGACCTCTTGTCTCTGAAGGGTTTTTTTTTGTCATTTTGGGGTGGGGGTTAATTGTTGGTGGTGGTATTTTTTGTTGGCTGGCAGGTAGTGGGATCCAAACCGTTGACCTTGGTGTTATCAACACAACACTCTAAGCAACTGAGATAACTAGCCAGCTCACATCAGGTCCTCTTGGTGTTTCCCTCATCAGCGTCCAGGGCCTAGACAATGTGTAATTCCTAAATATGATGAGCAATCCAATTCTTTGCTTCAATTGCTGACTAAATTTTTACTCTCTCTTTTTTATCCTTGGCATAGCCTCTTGATTGGAATCTGTTTGATTACCCAGGGCACTCAAGGAAGAAGTGGGGTGTAGTGCCAAGATTCTGGTCTATTATTTGTTTATTGGTTGTTATAATTTTTTACGCATTTCTCAGTAATTTAGGGAAACTCTGATTTGTTGTCCAGCTTCTTACATATACAAATGTTATGGTGTGAATATAATAAAACATTAGAAATTCTGGTAAGATTTTTACCAAGGACAATTAAGGACTTCTGTAGAACTTTAGGTAGACTAAAACTGCTCAGCCAAGAGCTGTCCCCAAGGGCATTTCTATACAAATTGATTAGTCAAAACTTCTGTCCTATCTCCCAGATTGTGGTGCCTATACCATTCTCCAATCAAAGGAACCAGAGCTCCTTGTATAAATAGGTGATTCTAGGTCTGGGATGAAAGATATACAAGATGAGCAGCTTGTATTGCCAGAAAACAAAGAAGTGATTAACACACACACACACACACACACACACACACACACACACATTGGGGGAGTGTGATGATGACTGGGGAAGAAAAAGTTTCCAATGGCCAATGCTGAAATAATTTAAGAAAGAACAAATAAATAAATAAAATAGTATTATATTATAACCCAGAGTATAAAATAAATATTCCATGGGTCTATCTACATTATATAAATAAAATACTGAATAAATAAATTTGAGAGAAGAGACAAATCTCCTGTGTAGAAGACTTCCAAATAATTTGTGTATGTACTTAACTTTCAGGAGGAAGGATATAACTCTCCATTCCTTCAGTGTGTGCTCTGCATAGTGTTCAAAGACTACAGTGTAGAAAGGGGAAAAGACATAGTAAGTTTACAGAAACACCACAAACACAACCTCAACCAGGCAATTAAGGTCAACATTAACACTGATAAACCATTTTGATACTATGTAACCTTAGTATGATGCACTAACTTTTTCTTAGAAAAAGAAAAAATTGCAAAAAAAATTAATAGATCCTTAGATTAAGCAACTGGAAAAACGCAAGAACAATAACACCTCTCTTAAATAAAAACACCTGTCAATATTTTAAATAAAGGAATACTAGAAGAAAACTGTTTGCTATTTTGGCACAAAAGATAGAATTTAATAGGACAAACAACAAACTATGTATAAGAGAATGATATTCTACTATCATTATTGTTCTTAATGCATTAATAATAAAATAATAGATCAAAACTCAAATATATCAATTATTATAGTAAATATAAACAGCCTAAATATTTCTATTAAAAGAAACTATTTCCAGATGGCATAAAAGTAAACTTCAAATAGTAATGATATGCCCTTTAAAAGGAACACACCAAATATAATGAGTCTGAAAGACTAAAAATAAAACTAAAGAAAATAATATACTATACAACTTCTAATCAAAATATAGCAAAACGTGACAAAATAAGAAGAGAAAAAAGCACCCAGTCATAATACAAAGCCTAACGTTCCTCTATTTCAGTAATTTCTATGATAGCTGATAAAACTAGCGAAAATGAGAAGTCAACGTAACAAACTTGAAGGAATTGATATAATAGAACACTAAAGCAAACAACTGCATCTTTTTAATATATAGGGGATATTTACAGTAATTAGTAAGACATTTATACCCATAAGCACATAGTACAGATTATAAAAGAATAATGGTCACAAATCAAGAATTCACAAATTTAAAAAGGAAAATAAAAAAGAAAGAAAAAGGATGAACATAAGAAAGGAAAGAACAGAAATTATTAAAATAGATAACAAATATACTACAAAGAGGCACAAAATACCAGAACATTTTGACTCTGAAAAGACTAATCAAATCAATAAACCACTGGCAAAGCTAATAGATTTATAGAAAGGTGGAAAGACATGATCATGAGTATCAGAATTGAAAGAGTTTATTATCACAGATTCTACATACTTAAAAATATAAAAGGACATAATAAACCATTTTGTTCAAATGAATTTAAAACTCTGGATGAAATACACCGCTTTCCAACACTCTTACACATGATTCTTTTAATTCCAGTAATGAGCAAGAAGCTACTATTGGGCCAATTCTCCTGCAGATAACAGCTATAAACTTTGGACAAAATATAAAAATCAACTACATGAATACAGTGGAGAGCAATTAAAGGTAGGCAGACTTTGGAAGGGGCCCTATATTTGGACAAACCTTAAGCATAGATGGCTGTAGCAATTTAATAATATCAGATAAAGTAGATTTCAGTACAAAATCATTCAAATCAGGTTTATTTGTAATAGCCTGAAACTGGAAAAAAGAAAGCTTAGTTTATTGTTTAATCAACAGGATAATATACAAAGATACCACAGAAGTGATGGAGACAGTTGCAGCCACTGGCAATGCTACCATTTCTACAAGGTGAACCCACAGCCACCAAGGACACTGCCAATACCAGGAAGACAGTGAAGCTGCTGACACCACTGTCACCACTGCAAGGTAAACATGCTGACACTGCAGACACAATAGCTGTGCAGGCTGCCACTGTGGATATCACAGACAAGTGGGTGGCTGCTGCAACTGTCACTGCTGCAGTTGCCACCACCACTGGCTCTGCCATGCAGCCACCATTGTCATGCAAGCAGCCCACTGCCACTGGAGCCACCACTGCCACACAGGCAGCCTGCAAAGTCACCTCCAAAACCATGTCACTGCAAGTGTGGCCTGTGAACACAGCAGTACCCACAGCAGCCAGTGCTGCTGTGCAGATAGACCACTGACCACTCAATTGCATTGACACAAGGAGGGGCACCAGCAGAATTCAGGGAAGAGGAGTAATTGAAGAATCAACTGCTCTACCAGATGACAAGACATCAATGCAGAGATACTAGAAATATGAAAAAAAAACAAGAAAATATGAGTCCACCAAAGGAATACAATAACTTTCAAGTACCAGTCCTCATAGAGCAGGAAACCCTTGAAATAACTGAAAAGGAATTCCAAGTAACAATCTTAAGGAAATTCAGTGAGAAACAACAAGAGGCAGTTACATGTCACAGTGAACTGAGCAAAACCATTCAAGATATGAAGGAAGAAATTTACAAAATAGATTAATACTTTAAAAAGAATGCACCAGAACTCACGGAACTGAAGGAGTCATTCAAGGCAGTTAAAAAACACACCTGAGAGCTTAAGCAGCAGTCTAGAGAAAACAGAAGAAAGAATTTCTGGTCTTGAAGATAGTATCTTTGATATAATTCAGGGGAAAAAAAGAAGATAATAATTTTTAAAAATGAAGAAAATCTAAGAGAGATAGCAGACAACCTTAAGCACAGAAATATCTGAATCATGGGTATTCCTAAAGAGGAGGATAAAGGAAATGGCATTGAGAACATATTGAATCTAATAACAGAAAACTTCCCAGAGATAGAGAAAGATGTGCACCTTCAGATTCAGGGTGTTCAAAGATCCCCAAACAGATTCAACCCAAAAATGTCCTCCCCAAGGCACACTATAGTCAAACTGGCAAAGCACAATACAAATAGAATCCTAAAAACATCAAGAGAAAAGCATCAAATCACCTATAAGTGAGTTCCCATGAGACTAACAGCAAACATATCAACAGAAACTCTAGAGGTCAGACTACAATGGAATGATATATTTAAAATACTAAAACAAAAAACTTCCAGCCAAGAATACTATATCCAGAAAGATTATCCTTTGGAATTTAAGGAGAAATAGTATATTTCCAAGACAAACAAAAACTACGAGACTTCAACACCACACAACCAGCCCTGCAAGAAATCCTTAAGGGAGTCCTTCAATCTGGAATCCAAAAAACCATAATCAATACCATGAATATACAAGAAAGAACAAAACCCACATGTAAAACAAAAATGCAAATGAGAAAGAGAAACTGTATCTTACCACCTTCATAAACCAACAAACACCAAAGATAAACAATAAAAGAGAAAAAAAGAAAAAAACATATATTTAAAACATCCAAATGAAAATTGATAAAATGCCAAGAGTAAGACAATACCTTCCAATAACAACCCTAAATGTAAATGGAATATATTTCCCACTTAAAGACACAGATTTATTGGCTTAAAAAATAAGATGCAATTATATACTGTCTACAAGAGACTCACCTTTCCTGTAAAGACATACACAGACTATGAGTAAAGGGATGGAAAATTATATATCACAGAAATAGAAATCAAAAATAAGCAGGAGGAGCTATTCTTATATATGATAAAATAGACTTTAAACTGAAAAACTATAAAAAGAGACAAAGAAGTCCACTATATAATGATAAAGTTGTCCAACCAGCAAGAAGATTTAACAATCATAAATGTATATGCACCCAACACTGGAGCACACAGATACATAACACAAGTACTATTAGACCTAAGGAAAGAGAAAGACACAAATACAGTAATAGTTGGGGAATTGAATACCCCTCTCTCAACACTGGACAGATCATCTAGTCAACAAATCAACAGAGTAACACAGGATGTAAACCACACATTAGACCAATTGGACTTGGCGGATATCTCAGAACATTTCATCCAATGACCACAGAATACACATTCTTCTCATCAGCACATGGAAAATTCTCTGGGATACACCACATGTTAGGTCACAAATCAAGTCTCAACAAATTTTAAAAAATTGAAATCATTTCAAGTATCTTCTCAGACCACAACATATTAAAACTATCAATAAGAGGTGATACTCTGGAAACATTATAAACAAACTGAAATTAAATACCATCCTCCTGAATGAAATATAGGCCCAAGAAGAAATCAAAAATTGTCAAAAATATTGAAAATAAAGACACATCATACCAAAACTTGTGGGATGCTGCAAAAGCAGTAATAAGAGAAAAGTTTATCATAATAAATGCTTGTATCAAGAGAGTAGAAAGATTCAGATAAACAACCTAACATTTCACGTCAAAGAACTAGAAAATCAAGAACAATCTAAACCCAAAGTTAGTACACAGGAAGAAAGAAATATCAGAGCACAACTAAATGAAATAGAAACCCCTCAAAATGATACAAAAGATCAGTGAAATGAAAGTTGGTTTTTCAAGAAAAAAGAAAAGAAAAGAATAGGCAAATCATTAGCTAGGCTAACTAAGAAGAAGAGAGAAGACCCAAACAACAAAAATTAGAAATGAAAAGGGAACATTACAACCAATACCACAGATGTCAGTAATCACTAGAGACTATTACAAAAAACTATATGCCAACCAACTTGAAAACCCAGAGGAAATACATAAAGTACTAGACACATACAAACTACCAAGACTGAACGAGAAAGAAATAGAAAATCTGAATAGACCAATAACAAGCAAGTTTCAAACCGTAATTAACAGTCTCCTAACATAAAAAATTACAGGACCAGATGGCTTTACTGCTGAATTCTAGCAAACCTTTCAAGAAGAATTAATACCAATTATCTTCATCTATTCCACAAAATGTAAACAGAGGCCATTCTCCCAAACTCATTATATGAGGCCAGCATCACCCTGATACGAAAATCAGATAGAGATACAACAACAGCAACAAAAAAAGAAAACTATAGGCCAATATCTTTGATGAATATAGATACAAAAATCCTCAATAAAAATATTAACAAATAGAACACAGCAACACATCAAAAAAATTATACACCATGATCAAGTGGTTCATCGATGTTACATGATGATTCATCCCAGAGATGCAAGGATGGTTCAACATGTGCAAGTCCATAAATGTGATACCCACATCAACAAAATAAAAGACAAAAACCATATGGTTTTCTCAGTAGACACAGAAAAAGTATTTGACAAAATTCAACATTGCTTCATAATAAAGGCTCTCAGCAAATTAGGTATAGAAGGAAAGTATCTCAGTAAAATTAAAGCCATATATGACAAACCCACTACCAATATCATCCTGAATGGAGAAGAGCTAAAAGCTTTTCCTTAAGAACAGGATCAAGACAAGGCTGCCTTCTCTCACTACTCCTATTTAACATAGTATTGAAAGTATTAGCCAGAGCAATAAGGCAAGAGAAAGAAATAAAGAGCATCCAGATTGGAAAAGATGAAGTCAAATTGCCCCTGTTTGCAGATGGCATGATCCTATATATAGAAAAGCCTAAAGACTCTACAAAAATACTCTTAGAGTTGATAAACGATTACAGTTAAGTTGTAAGATAATCAACAACCCCAAATCAGCATTTTTATACACCAGCAACAAACTAGCAGAAAAAGAAATCAAGAAATCTAGCCCATTTACAATAGTCCCCCAAAAGTAAAATATCTATGAATCAATTTAACCAAAGAAGGAAAAGATCGCTACAATGAGAACTATGAAACACTGTTGAAAGAAATTAAAGAGGAGACAAAATGATGGAAAGACATTCCATGGTCTTGGATAGGAAGAGATAACATTGTGAAAATGTCCATACTTCCTAAAGGGACCCACAGATTCAATGCAATTCCCATCAAAATACAAATGACATTTTTCACAGAAATAGAAAAAAAAAATCCTAACATACATATGGAACAATGAAAGACCACAAATAGCCAAAGCAATCCTGAAAGATAAATAAATAAATAAATAAATAAATAAGCTGGAGGTATTACATTACATATGTAAAGATTTTATTTTCATTCATTTCAATGCATTTAAAATTTTCCTTTGAGATTTCCTCTTTGATCTTGACAAAGTCAACAGTGAAAAAAGTAAAACAATCAAATTAGATAATGGGCAAAAGATAAGGACAAATATTTCTCTGAAGAGGATGTACAAATAGCAAATAATCATGTGAAAAGAAGTTTGACATCCTTAGCCATTATTAAAATGCCGATTAAAATCGCACTGTGATGTCATGACTCATTTATCAGAATGACTAAAATAAAAAAATAGAGACATAAAGACAATACCAAATGTCAACAAAGATGCAGAAAAACTTAGTTACTCACACATTGCAGGTAGTAATGTAAAATGATATAGTCACTAATGAAAAAAGTGTAGTAATTTCTTTAAAAATCTAAACATACAAATACCATACCACCTAGGAATTGTACTCCTGGGCATTTACCCCAGAGAATGAAATTTCACGCAAAACATTTGGACACAAATGTTTGTGGAAACTTTATTTGTAGTAGCGAAAATTGTAAACAACAAACAAAATTATTTTTCAAGCAGTCTGAAGTGTATCCATAAAAGGGAGCATTACTCAGCAATAAAAAGGAAAGTATTATAATGATACACACCAAAACCTGGGTAAATCGCCAGAGATTTATAAATGAGAAAGCCAGCCTTAAAGAGTACATACTGTATGAATTCATTTATATAACGTCTTTGATGCGACAAAATTATAGAAATGGAGAATTGATCAATGGTTTCTAGGTAGGGAAGTGAGTGTGGCTATGAAAGAACAACATAAGGGAAATGGTGATCAAGTGTTCTCTATCTTGATTCTATCAATACCAACAGCCTGTAGTGATATTGTATTATGATTCTGCAACATTATTACCATTTGGCAAAACTAGATAAAGAGTGCATGGGATATCCCTGTGTTATTTCTTATAATGGCACGTGAACATATAATTATCTAAAAACAAAAGTTTTAATTTAAAAATATATTTTTATTTTTGTGTATCATGTAGAATTATGTCACAGCCCAGATTTTGTGTTATTCCTAAGTAAATATTGTGATTCAATTCAAGTGTTTTGTTCCTTTTGAATTCTTATAACATCATGTTGCCATGATTTAAAATATTTTCCCAGAATGTATTTTGCCCTGAGAAATGTCCTGATATTTGTTGCATCATACAACAATTTCTAGTGATGAGAATAAAATCTTTTAAAAAAAATTTTGAAATAAAATTAGAGTGGGGCATAGTTTATGTTTTTAAATATAACTCTAACTCTGAAACTTGCATATGGATTGTAGTTTAAAAAATACTTTTACTATATGCCAAAGAGTTTATTGCCATTCAGATGTTACCTGAGGCATAGATGCAGAGAGCATTCATTTAATTTTAAAGCAAATAATATAAAAATAAATAATAAAGACATGTATGACATTGACTTAATACTCCAAGAGTATTATGAACACATGTTTATAAGACCCAGAAGTTCATTAAAATGACATCACAGCATTTCAGGCTTCTGAAATCTATTTCTAGCACAAATGAATAAACAGAATATCAGATATTTATGTTAACAATACTAAAAATTATAGGAAAAAGTACTCCAAAATATCTGCTTATCAAGTACCTACACCCTGTGGCTGGTTCTGAACAGGCAATAGATGTTATCAGAGCTGTCTTTAGAATATACTGATACAAAAAGTATTTATTGTTGTGAAACACTGCGGTGAGGAAGTATGCTGTTCAAAATTCACCTAAGTGAGTGAAAGAGCTATAATGGTGAAAAATATCATATATCACTGAGTCACTTATTATAATTACATGATAATAAAATCGTAAGTGAAATTTTACATTTTTTGAAGTTCTAGGCAAATTTTCCTTAATATGCTGTTTTTTACCACTTTTCTCATAAATAATAGTAAAAGCAAACTGGAGTTGACCCTATTATTGTGTGTCAATAATAAGTTAACATACATCTAGCAACATTTTCTCATGAACCCACTACTGAGATTATCTTAGTTGCTGGTGGTTTTTTTTTTTTTTTTTTTGCAAGGTGACTTCTAAAAATTCGCTATTACTGGAAAAAATTTTGCGGAGATACCATATTATCTCATCACTACAAGCTTCTGTTCTTCATCAGAAAGGGTGGTACTAAAATTCCTTGGATAAAAGAAAGTTTCACATTTTCAAAATTCATTGTCCACGGAATTTGTAAACCAAATCTGTGTAACTAGATTAAAAAGGCATTCATGTAAAAGACATGGAGGAACACAAAAATGCAAGTAATAGCTGAATAACCAGGCTTGGAAAGCCAAGATGTGTTTCTGGAGGTTGGGGACCACACCAGATTTTCATCAAGACACTGTCCTTAACAGAAAAATGTATAAATTATTTTCTTCCTTGTACTCCATTGTTAGTGCAAAGTACAAAAAGAAAAAAAAAGTTCCATTGATTTAGATATGGTCACAAATTCAGCTTTACATTAATGAAAAACTCAGGATATCCTGATTCAAAGACCTGCCATAACCTCACACAGTGGGCATGGAAATACTTCCATAAAAAGGAAACTGAGATGACTTGAAACAAAGCAGGGGAAATTAATGTGGGGCAGCTAAAGGCAAGAAACACTTATTATAGTTGGTTCAAAAGACCAAGGGTATAAAATTTTAGACATCTAATCAAATGAGATATCCTTATACCCTTGGATAAAACATTTGTTTTAGTATTTTTAACAATAAGTGGAAATTTTAGCTTAACTGTTACCTCACCATGAATTAAACACTTAAACATGTCTATACTATATGCCAGTGATCATTTATTCTTTGGACTTTCTGATGCATGAGAATGGTCTGATGTGAGTGCAGGTGGACAAATGAGACGAAGAAAAGATTTTAATCGTTGATCTTTCCTGACACAGGAACAATAATAATACGGCAAACACTCACACGCCTTTGAGGTAAATTCTCAATAAAGTTATTTTCCTTGTTTACTGATAAATTTGCTTTCTAGGATTTCTGGCATGATATAATATTGCAGCAAAAAAGAAAGATTAACTTACTTGCAAAAAGGATTACTTAACTGACTTTTTGAAAGAATCCCAAATAACCAGGTGAAGTCAGTGCATGCCACACCCAGGTAAAAAAGTAATGCAAAAAATGCTATCTTCAGAGTCAAATTCTTAACCTGCAACCCCAGAGGACTCCTTAAAGATCAAGATCAACTCAAGGAGTTGAAATATTTTGTGCTTGTACATTTTGTATCTTAGCTTTCTTCCAGAGGCAATCATAACTAAGATTATTTCATCTCTTACAGAAAAATACCTTTGTTATAATATCAGGCTTGCCAGCTTGAGAATGATGTCTTAAGTGTCATACAGTTATTAACTTCCAAGTCTGTGCCTTTATACAATGATCAGGAAAAGCTACTTTGTTCTTATTGCAAATCCTGACCTTGCCATATTAAGACTCATGCTTGTCCACAATCTGTCCAATGGCACCAAAGAATCAATTGTTAACTACTCAAGAACAGTATCATCTTCATCATTGGATAAATAGAAAGACTGATGAAAACAAGGTCACAACTGATACTATAGCTCTGATTTTATCTATAATTGTCTCAAAACTTTGAGGTACCAATAATCCATATCAAGTCAAGACCAGCCTTGTAGGCAACTGCAGATTCTTATAGGCATTAATGATACCGAGGGAAGGGTATGACTAGCCCACTCATAAATCAGCAAAAGCTGCTCCTCCCAGAAACTCCTTGTCCTAGGGAATATCCTCCCTTGAGCAAAAGGACTGAGATCTCAGCTGTTTTCAGTGTTACTGGAACCTCTTTGATGGATTAAGATAATTCCAATAAGTTTATTGTTAGAAAAAGTTACCAATCCCTTGTTCCACTTATCTCTTTCACCTCGCACAAACTCAACCTTGGATAAGAGACAGTCAGAATCAATGATCCAGACTCAAAATCAGGACTGAAATATCTGTGGGCAATAGTCGAATTTGGCTCAGTGTTTGGCTCAAACTGAAAGTCCTTTCTGACCAGCCATCCTGAAACAGTAGGGATGCAGGAAGTACAACAGCTGGCTATGTTGGCATAAACTTGTTATTCAAAGTGTGGCCCATGGACTAGCAGCATGGGCTCTTAGACGACCTGCTGAATCAAATTCTGCATTTTAAAATTATCTCCAGCTAATTGATATGCATACCAAAATTTTACAAGTTTTGGAAGCAAGTCATAGCTGAAAGTAAAAATGAGAAAAATAGACTTACTTTTTCTAAAACTCTTCTTAAAACCTTCAGTAGCATCATTAAGGCAGTAAGTATGAATACCATCAAAACTAAGGGACCCCTTGTGATTAGCAGTTACAAGTGGAAAGTGCTGAAACAAAAGCATCAGAAAATTGGGCCAACCTAAAGACTGATCCAAGAAACAAATGGGAGCAGAACTGGTAACCCTGTACTGAGTAAACTCCTAATGTTGTTACACATTAGGGCTTGGAAGAAGAGCCCAAGTTCCAACAGCACATGGTTGTAAGAGAATGGTATTTATATTTATATACCCTTTATATGCATAATTCCATCCTCTTTGCATGATTTAAATTCATAGGTCCCACCACCTACTTGACATTTATAATTGGATACTTAATATCCACTTTGTATATATATATATGTCAAAATTAATATATTTAAAACAGAAAACTCAGTACCCCAACCCAAACCTGATACTTTTTTCCATTCTTCCCCATCTAGATAAAAATATGTCAAAATTAATATATTTAAAACGGAAAACTCAGTACCCCAACCCAAACCTGATACTTTTTTCCATTCTTCCCCATCTAGATAAAAAGAGCTATTATCATACCTTATTTTAAGCCAAAATATGAAGAATTCTGTTTGACTCCTCTCTTTCCTTTATACCCTATATCCCAATTACAGCAAGTCATATTACCCCCACCTGAAAATAATTGGTGAATCCAAACTATTCTCACCACTTTCACTGATAGGACCTCATTTATTTATTTATTGCTGCCATAGACTGCAATAGACTCCTTACTGCTCTCACTGTGTTCACTTTTCTTGTCTCTCTAGTCAATTTTCCACAGAGCAGTCAATGTGATCATTTTAATACCTAAATTTGAACAGATCACTCCCTGTTCAGAAAGTTCTAGTGGCTTATGTTACAATCAGAATACAATCCAAACTCCTCTATGGACTACATATTCTGGTTCTACCTACTTTTCCAGTTTCATTTCTTATCAATTTCCCCCTCACTCATAAGCTCTACCCTGACCCTCACTGGGCTTCTTTCTAAACCTCCAGTTTACAAAGCATTTCCTTGCATTAGAATCTTTCTATTTGCTCTTTCATTTTTCTGAAATATGTATCCTGGATGCTGATTCTGTAGTGTGGCCTTCTTTGTCTACTCTTTTTAAAATAACCTCTGTTATCCTCTATTCTCTCTCCCTGCTTTATTTTTCTTTACAACACTCATTATTACCTGATATTGTATCATGTCCTTTTTGTTTCATGTCTTTCTCTTTCACTAAATTATAAGATCCATGAAAGGCAAGAACTTGATCTTCTTGTAAATGACATATCTCGTCTTTGAACACAGATACAGTTAACAAGTACTTGTTAAATATTTTATGGGAGGAAATGTGAAGAGAAATACAAAAGTGTCCTTGAAAGAGCAATTGAGAAAGAGAAACAAAGAAAGAGAGAGAGAGAACTTTTATTTTATGACAGACTGACGAAGCCATTCAACTAGATAGATAAGTCTTAAACTGAATAGGGAAAGAATTATTGGTAGAAAACAAAACAATGTGAAAATAAAATCATGTACAAGTAACCTTTATGGAAAAAACCAAAATAACAAAACAGCCAGTAACCACATGGTATGTGGTGTATTTCACTGACTGAATAATTGATTCATTAAAGAGTATCTACTACATTCCATGAATTCAGCCAGTAACATGAATTACAAAGGGGAATGGGAAACAAGTCACACAAGTCACAGGTCCGCATAGACATAGGAGAGGAAATATTATGATCTGGTCTTTGACAAAATCCACCAGAGTTATATTTTCAATTTTTGCATTTGTCTGTTCTTTGTTGTTTGCTCCCCAATGGATATGATCAATAATTCCTTATTCTATCTCAAACCTCTACTGAAGTAATCATGGCTCTATACCATTTCCTTGAAGTTCTGAGGCTACACAATACTAATTTTTCCTGGTGGCTTAGTGTTTATCACAATTGCATTTATTTGAAGACTGGACAGGGGGTTTCTGTAATTTTTTTCACTTAATCACCTTTTAAAAATGTTAAATTTGACAGGATAATTCAGAATACAAATCAGTCATATGTGGGATCTTAAAAATTTGAATTTGTAGAAACAAAGAGTAGAAAGGTGGTTGCCAGGGGCTGGAGGTGGGGAGAGGGTGGGGAGATTTTGGTTAAAAAGTACAGAGTTTCAGTTAGATAGGATGAATAAATACTGAAGATCTATTGTATATCATGGTGACTATAGTTAATAATAATAATGTATTGTATACTTGAAAACTGCTAAGAAAGTAGACTTTAAATGTTCTCACCACAAAAACGTGATAAGTACGTGAGATGATATGTTAATTAGCTTGATTTAATCACTTCACATTGCATACATGTATCAAAACAGCACATTGTAAGTGAAAATATATACAATTTTTATCTGTAAATTTTACCTTAATAAAGCTGGGGAAAAACGAGAATGAACGAATGCTTTCCTTTATATAATCATCGGGCTTCTGTCTTGCTATGGGCTTTCTGTTTCATCANTTTATTTATTTATTTATTTATTTATTTATTGAGTGAACTTGCTATGATCCATCAATTCCCACTGTAATATAATCTTAGTTGACAATAAAATTTTGGTTACTATTGAATTTAGAAAAATTATAATTTATTTAAAAATGCTTGGCAGGCCAGTTAGCTCACGTGGTTAGAGAACAGCCTTATAACACTAAGGTCATGAGTTCAGAGCCCCATACCAGCCAGCCATAAAAAATAAATAAATAAATAAATAAATAAATACATAAATAAATAAATAAATAAAGATGCTTGAATATGAAACTGATTTTATGGAGGAAATGGCAGTTTCAGGCTTTATATATAGATTGTATATGCATACCTGAACAAAATGTGACAATTTCTAAACAGAATTTATTTGCTCATTGATAAAGAGAAACACTTCTGTTGCTTTAAAGACAAAAACAAATGAACAAACACAAACAAATATAATAAAAAGGATAGATAATAGGTAAATGATTGGGAAAGCTGATAGAGCAGCAAGATGAAGAACATATAAGTAAAAGGGCTGATTATGTATTTGTAGAGAGGCACCGTTTATGTGTACTTACAGCTAACTTGCAGATTGATAAGAATGGTGATCTGAATGATTCATGCTTCATGTTTTTATATATTTAGTAAAATTTGTATTGCATGTTACATCACAACACATTTTCTTATAAAATATTAATGCGGAAGTGTTTCATTGTTAATCATTTATTATATTCACAATAGTTTATCTATTTCGTCTTCCTAAATTATTTAGAATACATTTTTTTTCATAGAGTTTCTTTTGAAGGACTTTTAGTCAAGTGAAACCAGAAAATACAATACATGGTCAATATCTGAAAGGAAATTATTATCTCAATAAAGCAGTACCTTCAAATGCTAACTCACAGAAAAGGAGCAATGCAGTCTACTCAAGGAGAGCTACACATAGCCTCTTAGCTATAATTTCATTTCTTTTCTTTTTTAATTAAAAGAAAAAAGNGAATGCTTTCCTTTATATAATCATCGGGCTTCTGTCTTGCTATGGGCTTTCTGTTTCATCATGCAGTTAGTTAGATGAGCTCTTCTCTGTGCTTCACGGGTTGATCAGGTATGACAGTAATCATGGTGAGAGCTGTCGGAGTTTTGAATGAGTGTGCCATTGGATGTGAGACTTCAAATTCTTAAAGGAAGGAAAAGAACAATATTTCATGGACATTCAGTAGCAAAATTAAGTGTCATGACCTGTACACCTAAAAGGTAAGGAAAGCATTTTTACTTAGATGTTTTGTGGATGTTTTGCATCAACACAAATTCAAAGGCCAATTCTCAAGAGGTGCCAATATAATTTCAGCAGAGATTGTATTTCCTGAGCTCAACTATCTAGCTGAATAGTCTGTTTAGCTCAGTTAATCTAAACCTGCCAAGTTAAGTCAGGTTTGTACTTTTTTTGGAATGATTTCCACGCTTCTATTAAGCACCCCACCCCACCCCCACCCATGTAAGAACAAGTGTATGCCTTTAATAGAAAATCAGTTTGTTCAGCTGTTATCATTTCAGGTACACTAATGTACAATAAAATACAATAACCCAACAGATAAATAATCCAAAAAACCATTTGGGGTAACACAATTGGCAGGGAAGAAAGGTTTTTTGAAAGTCAAAATGAGAACATCATACAAAAGCCAATCATTCAAGTAGAATCAGCTTTTTCAAGCATCATTGGCTTGATCAAATCTAACATAAAATTTCTAGCCAAAAGGATTATTTCCTGCAGTATCGAGAGCCTAAAAGTGTTTTAACCCATGTTCCATGCTCATGTTTGCCTGTCTTAGCTTTTAGGAAAGCTAGGCTATGGGAACTTTGAAGAGCATTTCAAGTACACTGGTGACAGAAACATGAAAGAATGCTCAAGAGATAATTGTTCACTATGATTTCAAGTAAGGCAAGAATTCAAATAATTCAACCATCTCCCTCACCAAAAAATAAAATAAAAATGACTTTTGGAACTTTTCTAATATTTCTCTATGTTCTACCAAGGCAACACTTCAATTTTGTTTATTTATTTATTTATTTATTTATTTATT
>NW_007730393.1:21397-23456 GCF_000696425.1 Galeopterus variegatus
TAGTCAAGTGAAACCAGAAAATACAATACATGGTCAATATCTGAAAGGAAATTATTATCTCAGTAAAGCAGTATCTTCAAATGCTAACTCACAGAAAAGGAGCAATGCAGTCTGCTCAAGGAGAGCTACACATAGCCTCTTAGCTATAATTTCATTTCTTTTCTTTTTAATTAAAAGAAAAAACTGAAAATGAAATTACTAGCTTTCTTTAAAAAAAAGCTTAATCACAAAATTTTGACAATAAACTACATGGTAACACATTCCTGTAGTTTGGGTAGGTCCATTAATTTTTGTCCACTTATTACCACAATTTAAGAACCATTTCCTGAAAGATTTTAAGAGAACATTAAATCAATAAATGTCAACACTTCGTATGAAATGGAGATGATTTATTTCTTTACTTTATCTATACAGATAATTGCTTCAAATCTAATGGGGACAAACTGGATTTCAAGGTAACTAGATCAGTCATAATATTGTATATAATGTTAAAGATAAAAGAAAGAGCCAAAAGTATACATTTATTTTATTGGTATAAAATTAGTTTACAATTTTAATTTATTCTTATTCCTAAAATAGTTTCACAGAAATACCTCTTACATTCTTATAAATACCTGAGAGCAAAATAGGGAGGAAAAAAACAGTCTTTCTTTTGCTTAATAATACATCTCTTTAAGTATCAAAAAAATAAACAAATCAAATAATCAACTTTTCTATATGGGAAAGAGTAGAATAATCTGGATACATGCTTGACCATATATCTCTTTATGCCTAAAAATAATTTTATTCTTCCTTAGGCATCCATTTTTGCCTTAAAAAATAATCGATCATTTTACAAATAAGGAAACTAAGGTCTAAAATATTAAAATTTCTCATCAAAAGTTACACACAAATTTCTTACTTTCAGGTTCAATAGAATGCATTTAAAATACATATTTGTAGTGCTAACTGATGTAAGGGCACTAAGTTAATATATACACATATGCCAAACTCATTTCATAATGGATATAGAGTAAAACCAGTTGGAATAACTACTGGTAACCCAATCCATATTTATTTAGATGGATAAGCTAGATGTCACAAATATTAAATATGTGGTTCCTTTGAGTACAAATTGTAATTTGATCTGCCTATCACTCTAGGAAAGGATAGACTCAAAAGAAGAGAAGTTAGCTGTCAGTTACTGTTGTAACCTTGGACCAGAAGCTCATTTCAAGCTTTTACCTTCAAATATTTATGCTTGTGAGTTAACACAGCAAGAGCTGCCCTATGCTCTTTTATAGATCTTTTGAAATGAGAAAATAATGATCTTGCTCTTGATGACTTAACCTTCATTTATTCCACCAGGTTCTTGAATTTTATACTCATAGATAACTCTGAGAATACATGGAGCTTAGTAAAGCAGAGTTAGTGATTTTTTATTTTCATTTGGCTTTGTTTTGTAATGGTCTGTAATTGTACTTTAGCAAATAATTGAAATAAATAGCTAAATATATTGAAGATAGAATTAGAAATCTAAAAACCTGCTTGGCTAGAGTTCTCTGACTCAACTTTGAACAGTATGGGTCCTGAAACTGGGATAATTTGATAATGCTCATGAGATTGATGACTTTCTTCATTTTTTACAGTGCTTTTGTCTTTCAATGTATGTTCAAGCTATGTTTTCTATCAGTTTCCTGAAAGGTCATGGGCTATTTTCCTTAAGTGCTGTGCATAACCCAAATCATACCTGCCAAGTCCTGGCACAATGGATAGGGCATAGCAGTGTGTCTGTGGATGGTACTCTCATGTGATCTATCTTGACAACAGCAACAATAATCAGGCAGAGGACAGACTTCCCAGGAAGCTCTTTAGAAAAACTGTGGGAGGGCCGGCCACATGGCTCACTCGGGAGAGTGCAGCACTGGTAGAACCGAGGCCACGGGTTCAGATCCTATATAGGGATGGCCAGTGCGCCCACTGGCTGAGCGTGGTGCAGACCACACCATGCCGAGGGCTGCGATCCCCTTACTGGTAAAAAAAAAAAAAAAAAAAAAAAAAAAAAAAAAAAAAAAAAAAA
>NW_007730393.1:23943-38731 GCF_000696425.1 Galeopterus variegatus
AAAGAAAGAAAGAAAGAAAGAAAGAAAGAAAGAAAGAAAGAAAGAAAGAAAGAAAGAAAGAAAGAAAGAAAGAAAGAAAGAAAAAGAAAAACTGTGGGAAACTTTTACCCTAAGGAAGTAGTTACAGCACCTTCAGAGACAAGCTCACTTTCCTCTCAGGCAATACTTTCATCTTTTAGGGCTACAAAGTAAGGGTTTCATTTCTTGTGTTCATGTGGCATCAATCTTTGAAGTATTATTTCTCTGCTAAAAAAAGAAAGAAGTCAAGAAGGCAGAAAGAAAGAAATAATGAAAGGAAGGAAAAAAGAAGGAAAGAAAGATGGAAAGAAGGAAGGAAGGGAGAAAAAAGAGAAGAAAGAGAGGAAAAGAAGGAAAGAGAAACGGTGGAGGCACATTTTTACAATCATTTCCTTTTGAGAGAAAACCTTGAAGCTTATTTCTTTAAGTAAAACACCATCTAAAATCTGTCCCAGATGATCATGTGTAAAGAATTATAATCTCTTTTATTTGGCATAAGCCTGTCATCAGAAGCTCTAATACTGGCTTTGGAAGTATCCTAAAAATGTTTAGAACAGGAATTCTTGAGCTATTACAATAAAAATTTTACCCTTTAGTGATTTTTGTTCTTTTAAGTTAAAAGTTCTTTAACTAAATAGCCCAGATGTAAAATAATGATATGCAACTCTGATAAAGACTTTCACATCCAAATCAGCAATTAAATTGCTATTAATGCAAATAAAAAAATACTTCCATTGAAATAAAGTTTGAAAGGAGAGGGAAAATTAAAGGCAAAGGTCACTCAAAATAGCATTTAATACAAAATGCTGATTGTCAATAAATTTTGATGTCACATAAAATGAGCACTTTTAAATTAGAATTTATGCAGAAGTTTATACACAAAAGGACATTAACATTTTCTTAGAACTGGTTTGCTTCAGTTTGTTTTTAACCTACATGTATATGGCGCACACAAAAACTTTTAATGTTTTGTATCACTTTGAAAAATAAATTTGAAAAGTAAGCCAACTCAGTGAATCCCCAGCTCTGAAAGCAGGCAAAGAGCAGAGCAGCTTGTGTGTGGATCTGAATCCATGGTATCTGCCACTGTGTGTCAGGCTATGCGGGCAGTTTACAAGTCAGGCAGCACACCTATGGACCTGTCCTTTAGTGGGAGGGGCAGGAGAAGAGGGATATGAGTAATCAAATCAGTCCCCTGGTCAATGAATCTGATTCCTCTAAACAGTAGGGTTGTTTCACTGACTATCCAGCATGTATCTCCTTTGGTTTGCTTTCACAAAGTTGAGGGTTGTCTAGTAAATAAAGCTCTCTAAATGAAAAAGAGATCATAATTGATGTAGCCCTGCTTTGCTACAGCAAGAAGCTAATTTCAGAAATGCTCCCTTTCTTGGTTCATTCATTCATTCATTCATTTGTTCTTTATTTATTGAGCTCTTGCGCACCAAAGGTTTCCAAGCAATAAACAAACTATACTTTGGGGACTCATAAAATAAATAACACACATTGTTTTATTGTTAGAAGTTTTCTGTCTGTGAGGAAAATTGAGATATTATCATCAATTACGAAAATTGAGGCAGAAGACTGAAAAATAAAAGCAATGGTAATTATTATCATAAATATTGTTTGATTTTAGTAACTGTATTGATAAGCCAATATGTAATAGCAATATTACATGTAGTATATTACCTTATTTAATGAGATTTATTTACCTCACTTAATAAATAATTAAGGGATGTGAAATACTTAACAAAGAATCTGACCCAAAAGCAAGTATTCAATGTATTGTGGCAAGTATAATTATTGATATCAGTACTCTTAATACTGTTCTTCTTATCTGAAAGTGAAAGGGGTTTCTACCATGGAGAAGTTAGGCACAGAAACAGCTGATAGAGTCAGGCTTAGAACGTAGCTCTGGCTGAAAGAAGATAACCACTCTTTAGTTTTATAATGAACATACTAGTTGCCTATGGACATGGCATATGGATTATAAAGTTTACAACCTCACTGAATTTTGAATTCTCTTTTGTTTCCTACTGATTGGTTTATTTCTACCTAGTGCATAATAGGGACGTGTAAGGGCTTTGTTAGATGTTTAAGAAACAGTTCCAAGAGGAGAGAATGCACAAGCCTAATATCTAGATGAGGGATGAAACCAGCGTTAGAATGAAGTTTCAGATACCCTATTTATGAATTGAGTCTTTGATGCTGGTGCAAAGTTGGTCTTTAAAATTTGGGGTGGACTTTGAAAGAAAGGATGATATTTGACTTCCTAAGGGGGGAACATGGTCACCTCATTTCTAGGTTTCTCCATGTGTGCAGATGGAGAAAATCCTTTATATGGTACCTAATTGCTAGATCTGGGCTTGTGTTCACATAAAGGAGAGGAATAACCAGACTGCTATTAACTAGAGCTGTGCTCTGCAATATGGTAGCTACTAGGCACATGTGGCTATTAAACCTGAAGGGTGACTAGTTCCAATTGAGATATTCTGTAAGTGCTAAATACACACCACACTTTTTAGCCTTAGTTAAAAAAAATAGAATGTAAGATACTCATGTATGACGTTCATATTGATTATGTGTTGTAATAATATTGTGGATATTAAAGTCAAATATATATTTAAATTAATTTCATCTGTTTTTACTTTTGTTAATGTGGCTACTAGAAAATTTAAAGTTACAAAGATGGCATGAATAATGTTTCTCTTGGACCATGCTGATATAAAATACTGTGAGAAGATGATGGACAGGAAAATAGAAATCTGCACTAGTGACGGGCTGCACACGTGAAATCAGTCAGATCCCACAGAGATGAGGAACCATTTCACTATGACATGGAGGATGGGTCATTCCAGAGCAAGGAAACATCATCAGAATCACGATTGTTCCTGCAGCAGCTCACTAGCCTGCAGTGGCCCCTAGAATAAAAATCACCATCTTCCTCCTTTACTTCATCATCACCCAGTGACATCTCCAATGTTACTTGGAGAACACTCATGAGATGTTTTGCTTATTGCTCAATCTAAATTGTTAGCTAATTTCCCCCTTCTAATGTATCTTGGCCATAGTACTTGCAATTTGGTACCATGTAATTGTTTTACTGAATGTTTATTATGGATTTTTTTAAAAAGGTTTTTGTATAGAGGCTCTAACCAGGAGACATGGAATACTATCCCCATCGCCCATCACTGAAATTATACAATTATACCCTGATACTTTACAATTATACCTTCATACTAAAGGGATGTCAACTTTCATTGCTAAACACATAATATATAGTAATGATATTTTCATTAATGATAAGTTAGTCCTACTAATAATAACAATATTACCCATTATTCCTAGAGATAAATATGACAAGAAAGAAGAGATAACCTAACAGAAAGGAGAACATATACATAAATGACTATATAGCATTCCCGAGCAGACTTTAATGATGTAAATGGCCATGCTTTCAGACGAACCATCCCACACTGGACATTGGTATTACAAAAGGCGTTTGTGAATACTACCAGCAGGAAGAGTTGGAAATATGAAATCACTCAAACCATTAGATCCGATCAAGACTGCTATCATTTATTGCAAGCTCCAGATGGGAATTTAAGGAGGAATGAGGAGAGGAGTCCAATTAGGAGAGCTCAGGATTAATTTTCTTTAAGAAGTGTAGTTGCTCAGCTGTTTGACATTAAGTTCTTTCCATAATGAAGCCACATCTGTCACCACTTATCTTCTCTGAATAATGGTCCATGAGAGCAAAGAGGTATCAAACTGCAACATTTTCTAAGTAAAAAATTGTTCTTTTGTTTTCTGTCTTTTTCTCCATAAATTATTTCCTGTATTCTGTCTTCCTATTTCTTCTGTTTCCCATTTATTACCACCCCCCCAAAAAAAAATGTGGTTTCTTTATATTAAAGTGTCTTTGGCGGCTTTCTCACACAAAGAATTGCTGATGTAAAGAAATACTTCATATAAATTATTTCCTGTATTCTGTCTTCCTATTTCTTCTGTTTCCCATTTATTACCACCCCCCCCAAAAAAAATGTGGTTTCTTTATATTAAAGTGTCTTTGGCGGCTTTCTCACACAAAGAATTGCTGATGTAAAGAAATACTTCATGGTGTAGGGAAAATTGTATTTCAAAATCTGTTCAAAATGTGTTCATAGTTCTGCACATGGTTATTTATGGTTACTTTATATGTGGCCTCTCTCTTTCTCTGTATTTCTAGACAAAGCAAGTTAGTTGTCCTGATTCTGATGAAGTTAATACAATCAGTAAACCATTTAGTTTGTATTGCAAACAGCAGTTAAAGTTATGTTTGGAACTATGCAGAAGTCAAAACTTTTTGTGACTAGATATAGTTCTCTGCTTAGAGGCCTGTGCTTTACAATCCGTGCCAAGACAGAAACCAAATAGGTCATACCTCTCAATTTCAGGTGTGGTGTTAATCTTTTTATTCAATGTCTAATATAAACAGTGTCAGGTCTACATTTTTGAGATGGCTTTTCAGGTACAGGATTTCCTCTCTCAACTAACGTCTGGAATCACTTGAGAAATATCTGCATGTTCCACAAACACATCCTGCTTAGTACTTATCATCTCCAAAATGTGTGCCCAGTCCTGGACTGCCTCATTTCTCTTGCTACTCAGTTCTTTTCCTTTATGATTTCATTAAATAATGGTCATTCCTATCAGAGCTCTCTCGCCATTAGTAATTATACACTAGTTAGGAGAATTATTTGATTAATATCTTTCTTCCACATTGGATTACAAATCCCATGAAAATGAACCATGTCCATTTTTACTAATTCTTATGCCACCAGTTCCTAATATGGTACTTGGCTCATTAAAGGTACTCAATTAATATTTGTGGAGGTAAAAGAAGGAATGCTCAGTATTACTTTGCAGTAAGAGTTAACAAATGTTTACCCTTAATTCTTGAAAGCTTACTATAGTACAGGATGAAACAAGCATTACTCAAGAATAACGGACACAATATAAAGAGTATCTTAGTGCTGCTAGTTAGGACTCATTGCTTAACAGGTCTCTGTGGTCAAAACTCTGCTCAAGTCTCCCCAGTGACAATGTTTACATATCTCAATCATCCTCTAGCCTAATCCAAATAGCATCAGCCCCAGAGAGAGGAAAACGTTTTGTCTTTCCCAAATTTTCTGCCACAAAATAATCTACAGTGATTCTCATCAGGAAAAAACTTTATTAGCACTGTCCTTATTCAGCTGTCATGAATAAGGACAATCTAAACACAATTATCAACAATCTATTTCCCATACTGTAGCTTAAGCTGAATTAAAAAAAAATCACACCCTACCATGTAAAAAACTTCTCACTCAAAATCTGACCCAAGCTTCAAACTTTACCTATCCATTTTCAGGGATTGTAAAGTATGGAGAAATATATTCAATAAAATGGCAGGCTGCAATCAGGAAATCTACATTTTGGGAAAATCTACCAAACAACTCAATTTTTTTTTTCAAAAAATAAATTGCAAAAAGAGAAAAAAGTTGGAAAATATATAATTAGTTAAATATTAATTATTAGATATAAATGAAGGAGATCTAAGCAGTGTATTTATTTCATCTGGATCCCAACTAGATGAAGAGTTATTTTGAAAAATCTGGATATTTGATGATATCAATATTTACCTGATGATATTGATTTTTAAACATGATACATTGTGATTTTTTGAAGATTGATAGATTGATAGATAAAATTTTTAAAAATAATTCAGTTCAATGAGTTCACTGACTTGAACCCAAAAGTTAAATACAACAAATCAATACCATCAAAAACATAAACAGAACCAACATGTCCTATCTATTTAGTACCACACCAAGCAGAATCACCTCTTTTTTTTTTTAACACTTTTTCTTATAGCAAATCAAGATATTAGATCTATCCATTTTACCTGCAACGTAATGGTATTTCATTTTCTTGTCATTTTGAGTTGAACAAAACACAGGAGAAACTCGTCATGACATTGGTCTGGGAAGGGATTTTTTTTTTAATAAGAACTCAAAAGCCCAGGCAACAAAAGCAAAACTTGACAAATGGTATTATATCAAAATAAAAAGCTTCAGCACAGCAAAGGAAACAATCAACAGCATGAAAAAACAACCCTCAGAATGAGAGAAAATATTTCCAAACTATGCATCTGACAAGGGGTTAATATCCAGAATATATAAGAATCCCAAACAACTCAATAGCAAGGAAGATAATAATAATAATAATAATAATTAATAATAATAATAATAATATTCTAATAAAAATGAACAAGAGCTNTTAAAGGTACTCAATTAATATTTGTGGAGGTAAAAGAAGGAATGCTCAGTATTACTTTGCAGTAAGAGTTAACAAATGTTTACCCTTAATTCTTGAAAGCTTACTATAGTACAGGATGAAACAAGCATTACTCAAGAATAACGGACACAATATAAAGAGTATCTTAGTGCTGCTAGTTAGGACTCATTGCTTAACAGGTCTCTGTGGTCAAAACTCTGCTCAAGTCTCCCCAGTGACAATGTTTACATATCTCAATCATCCTCTAGCCTAATCCAAATAGCATCAGCCCCAGAGAGAGGAAAACGTTTTGTCTTTCCCAAATTTTCTGCCACAAAATAATCTACAGTGATTCTCATCAGGAAAAAACTTTATTAGCACTGTCCTTATTCAGCTGTCATGAATAAGGACAATCTAAACACAATTATCAACAATCTATTTCCCATACTGTAGCTTAAGCTGAATTAAAAAAAATCACACCCTACCATGTAAAAAACTTCTCACTCAAAATCTGACCCAAGCTTCAAACTTTACCTATCCATTTTCAGGGATTGTAAAGTATGGAGAAATATATTCAATAAAATGGCAGGCTGCAATCAGGAAATCTACATTTTGGGAAAATCTACCAAACAACTCAATTTTTTTTTTCAAAAAATAAATTGCAAAAAGAGAAAAAAGTTGGAAAATATATAATTAGTTAAATATTAATTATTAGATATAAATGAAGGAGATCTAAGCAGTGTATTTATTTCATCTGGATCCCAACTAGATGAAGAGTTATTTTGAAAAATCTGGATATTTGATGATATCAATATTTACCTGATGATATTGATTTTTAAACATGATACATTGTGATTTTTTGAAGATTGATAGATTGATAGATAAAATTTTTAAAAATAATTCAGTTCAATGAGTTCACTGACTTGAACCCAAAAGTTAAATACAACAAATCAATACCATCAAAAACATAAACAGAACCAACATGTCCTATCTATTTAGTACCACACCAAGCAGAATCACCTCTTTTTTTTTTTAACACTTTTTCTTATAGCAAATCAAGATATTAGATCTATCCATTTTACCTGCAACGTAATGGTATTTCATTTTCTTGTCATTTTGAGTTGAACAAAACACAGGAGAAACTCGTCATGACATTGGTCTGGGAAGGGATTTTTTTTTTAATAAGAACTCAAAAGCCCAGGCAACAAAAGCAAAACTTGACAAATGGTATTATATCAAAATAAAAAGCTTCAGCACAGCAAAGGAAACAATCAACAGCATGAAAAAACAACCCTCAGAATGAGAGAAAATATTTCCAAACTATGCATATGACAAGGGGTTAATATCCAGAATATATAAGAATCCCAAACAACTCAATAGCAAGGAAGATAATAATAATAATAATTAATAATAATAATAATAATATTCTAATAAAAATGAACAAGAGCTAATAGACATTTCTCAGAAGAAAACATATGTGTCCAACAAGCATATGAGAAAATGTTCAACATCACTAATCATCAAGGAAATGTTGCAGTTCAAAACCACAGTGACATACCATCTCACCCCAGTTAGAATGACTATTACTAAAAATAAAAAGTAATGCTGACAAGGATGTGGAGATAGAGGAACTCTTATACACTGTTGGTGGGAATATAAACTAGTACAGCCATTATGGAAAACAGTATGGAAGCTCCTCAAAATATTAAAACTAGAGCTACCATATGATCCATCAATCCCACTAGTGGGAATTTATCCATAGGAAATGAAGTCAGTATGTTGAAGAGATATTTGCACCCCGTGTTTATTGCAGAACTATCCACAATAGCCAACAAATGAAATCAACCTAAGTGTCCATCAACAGACGAATGGATAAAGAAAATGTGATATATATATATATATATATATATACACATACATACTGAAATACTATTTAGCCACAAAAAGAATGAAATCCTGTTATTTGCAGCAAGAAGGATGAGCCTAGAGAACATTACATTGTGAAAAGAGCCAGAACAGAAAGATAAATACTCTATGATCACACTCATGTAGAAGCTAAAAAAGTTGATCTCATAGAAGTAGAGAGTAGAATAGTGGTTACCAGAGGCTCGAAAGTGTAGGGTGAAGGAGGGAATGGGAGAGGTTGGTCAATGGGTATAAAATTACAGTTAGATAGGAGGAATAAGTTCTAGTGTTCTATTGCATATTAGGGTCACTATAGTTAACAATAATACATTGTATATTTCAAAATAGCTAGAAGATAGGATTTTGAATGTTCTCGCCACAAAGAAATGATAAATGTCTGTAGTGATGGGTATGCTAATTACTCTAATTTGATTTTTATACATTGTATACATATATGGAAATACAACACTGTACTCTAAATATGTGCAATTATTAAGTGTCAATTTAAAATAAATCTTAAATTTTTTTTGAAAAGGAATATTTTCACATGGATTTTACATATTAGTATTGCCAGAAACTGTGACTTTCAAACAGACTTATTTTCAGCATCTTTTCTTACTACATTTGTAAAAACAACCACAATGATTGGAGTGGTTTCTGAAGGTAAGCTGATGACTTTTACATGACATTTCTCCAGTATCAAAAAAATAATAATCAAAGTCCTACAGGAAATTTCGTTACACAGCTGAAGAAAGCATGCAAGGCAAAGCAAAAAGGGAAATGTGCTGTATCAGACTAAATGGCTCAAGCATCTGTTAGGTCATAAACCTTACACCAGAAGTAGCTTTGAGTATAATGGAGCCCCTCAAATGCTATCAACCAACAAATGATGCAAATGAGCACCACACAAACAGTAACACAGCAGGGACTGGAAACTGGGTTTCACTGATTTTTTTTAACTGTATGGATCCTTACTGCAGTATATAATATAATTTAATACTCATCTGTAAGGCAATGATAGAAAATTAGATTAACTATATTTGAGAATAAAAAAAGCCATTGAATAAAGAACACAGGAACATTAACATAAGAACATAGGAAAAATACCTGAATATTAGAACTGAAAGAGATATTAGAAGTCAATTTTGCATATATAGTAAATTATTGCTATGGGTGGCTATTTCTAAAGGCGATATGCTAAGAACTAGTTACAAATGTACAGACTTTAAAAATAGAGTATGTGTTCCTGAAGAATACAGTGTTAAAGGTTTTAAAAATTCTCTCACAAGGCATTTCTGCCAGAAGGAACAGCTGAACACATACTGTTAAGATTGTCTTCTAGAGGCTAAAAAAATCAGTAGTTTGGGTGCAAATCCACCATATGAGTTGAACAGGCTAGGTCCTGGGTGTATTCATAATGGGATGCCATCAAGTTGCAAATGAAGTTTGCGAGAACAAGCAAGGCAGCCTGAGGTAGTATTTAGAGCCTGTTTCCAAATACCAGGTCACAAGCTCCAGGCACACTCACTTAGCCCTAGGGATCATTATGCAGCAATCTTAATCTTTCACCTCGATAATAATCCCTCTATGATTCCTTCGGAATTTCTTACCAGTAAACTAATACACAAATGGCATTAATTGTACATTAAAGAAAGTACACAGTTAATACCCTAGAATTTGTAAAACTCTTAACTATATTTAACTTTGTTTCCTGTATTTCAACATTTATTTTTCAAGATTTTTTTTCAGATTTTAAGGGATGTAAGTACACTAAAAATTCCATAATTTCCATGTAAATAATTTATGATCTGCTGACATTATGAGAAAAATAAACTGAGTTTATTTTTATGTAGAACTATAATTTTAAAAGATTTAAGACCTAATGGTATCATATAGACATTGTCTTGAAAACTCCCTTGTTTGGTAAAAGGTCAAAATTAATTAACTTTTTTTTTATTAAGTTGTCTGTCAAGCCTTTCGGAATTTTATTCTTTTGGTTAGTAAATTTTAGTTTCTGTGTTTTAAAATTTTGATTAAATGTAGAGATAAATTTACTCAAGCAACATTTGTGTGGGGCTTTTTTCTCAAATCACCAATAATTTACAATGATTTCATATTTGGTGCAATTTAATATATCATTTGAGGTCATTATAAAATTGACTTTTATGAATATTAAGCGCTCTGCAAAACCTTAGTAAATCAAAAAGAAAGGCAGACTTTTATACTTCTTGCTATTATATTACATTACTACCATTCCCTTATCCTCTATCTTTGAAGAAGATTGAGTGATTTTTACCCAAAGAATTTGCCTGTTTACCTGTAGTTTCTTGGAAAAAAATAAAATTGATATATAACAAATAATAACATATATAATTAGAAAAAGCCAAGCGGTTTTATAATAGTGCAGGAGTGATAGAACCTTCAATTGATTCTTGATTTAAAAGCATTATTTTTGTGTCTGTCGAAGCAATGGCACCTAATTTACAATTCTAGACATTGTTAAGAATAATGTAACATAGGTATTCGTTACATATCTTTAACCAGTAATTTCACTAGGCAATCTAGTTATTCTGTGTCAGACAATAACTAAGTTGTGAATGAGACATTAAATCACCATACAAGAAACAAATGTAATAGTTAGATTTTTTTCCCCCAACAATCTCAAAATCCAATTTTATCTAAATTGTTTATTAATGACCTTTATACTGAAAACATTTTTTGATAAAATAAAAATGTCTATGCAGGTACATTATGCCAAAGGTTGCTATAAGGTCAATAGTGTTTAGTGTGATTATGGATTAGAGATATGATCTGGGTGGCTTTGCTACTTGAGTAGAGTTCCTGTTTAGATTTACTCTGTAATTGAAATTATAGTAAATGCAATCTATTATAATTTATTTTAATTAAAAACTTTTTTATTGAAGTATAATATGCTTATAGAAAACTTTAAGGAATTCAATATTATCAGCACACTGAAAGCCACCCTTGTGTCTGTAATTGAAATTATAGTAAATGCAATCTATTATAATTTATTTTAATTAAAAACTTTTTTTATTGAAGTATAATATGCTTATAGAAAACTTTAAGGAATTCAATATTATCAGCACACTGAAAGCCACCCTTGTAATCTTTTCTGGTCACTAATACCTTTCCCCAAATTAAGCACTACCCTGATTTCTTCTAACACTATATATTAAATTAAGCACTACCCTGATTTCTTCTAACACTATATATTAGTTTTTCCCAGTTTTGAACTTAATATAAATTGTGTAGGATTTTTTTTATAAAAAAAAAAATGCTATCATGCCATCATGAGTGAAGCTGCTTTCATTCTTATAAGGAATTGGTGGGTCACAGGGCATGCATCTGATCAACTTCAGTAGATAATGCCAAACTATCTTCCAAAGTGTTGTACCAATTTACACTTATACATTTACCAAATTATCTGGAAATCCTAGCTATTCTGCATTTTTACCAGTAATAGGTATTGTCAGTCTCTTTTACTTTCTTTTAAGTTCATGTAATGTAAAGATAGCACACTGTTGTTTTAATTTATATTCCCCTAATATGAATAACATTGAACACTTGTTTATGTTCAATGCCATTTGGATAACCTATTCAAGTTTTTTATCATCTCTCTTTTGTGTTTTCTGTCCTTTCTATTGATTTATATCAATTCGGGATTAATATTTCATCCTGGATATGAATTTTTTTTTTGTTTATATATATTGCACATATCTTCCTCCACTCTGTGGCTTCCTTTTTCATGTTCTTACTAGTCTCTTTTAATGAGCAGAAATTCCAACACCAAGATCACAGGAATTTGCAAATTATGTCAATTTCATCCCAAATTTTTTTTGTTTATATATATTGCACATATCTTCCTCCACTCTGTGGCTTCCTTTTTCATGTTCTTGCTAGTCTCTTTTAATGAGCAGAAATTCCAACACCAAGATCACAGGAATTTGCAAATTATGTCAATTTCATCCCAAATTAACACAATTCTATGTACAACCATAGCAGAGAAAATTTAAAATTTCACTCTCTACCATATGAAGGTTAATTCAAAACTGAATCTTTCTGCTATCTAAAATAATTCATTCCTTCCCCATGGATTGAAAAGAGATATATTCATCTTCAACATTCTTTTCTTCATGTGACAATTTATTCGGCAGATAACATTATTAGTAGCACACCTAGCACAGGTGACACTCTCTGTATATCATTATCAAGTAATATTCATGAAGTAAAAGACATGATGATAATGATCAGAAAGAGAGCAAAGAAAGTAAAGGCTTTATTTTACTGAACTTTGTATATATAATCATACCAGTAAAAAAAAATTATGGAATACAAATTTAGAATTATTACAGTACAAAAAGAAAAAAGAATTAGTAAATTTTAATTATATTATTATATTTTTTTAAGAAAAGGCAAAAATCTTACATATATATAGGTCTGCAGCTGTAATAAATTCTAGTATTTTAAAATTTTCTCTTTTCAAGTTTTAATTTGCAAATTTGTCAAATACTTTGTCCAAATTAATCTTCTTAAAGTACAATGTAACAAGATCAGTAATTATCTTGCTGCTCATAGTTGATTGACACTTTTCACTAATTTTAATTTAAAAAATTTTGTCACATGATACAACTTACATGCGCAGTTTAAAAAAACCTTAGAACATAAGGATAAGTTTGGCATAGAGTAATAAAAATCCTATTTCATGATAAATTCCAAAAAGTGCAATACTGCCCTGTGTCTTTGTTTCTTCATGATCAATTCTACCAGCTTCAAATATTTTAAACACATAAAAACTCCAGGTGATCACATATAATGACAGACCTGAAGCAGTTCAAGTTTCGTTCCATCCTTTTATAATCACTGAAATATTATTGTTTATTTCTGCTCTGCTGTTTAAATAGAGCCATGAACTGTGCTTGGAGAAAGGTCAGATGATTTTAAATCTTTATAAACTTAACTCTCAAAACACATGCATGTGTTGGCGCCCAGCTGTATAACTGGGAGTTAAATTAAATTCCATATAAAATTCAATGTTTACTAAAGGATAGGTAATAAAAATGTGCTAATTTGAAGCTTACATATATATTATTAAAACCCATTACTAACTGAAGCAATTGTTTAGCATTTAGAACAACAGATATTTTTCTGGGAGGAAAATTTTATCACTGACTTGAGGCATTCTGTTAATAAAAAGCAGACCAACTTTAGTCAAGTTTTATTATTGTTTTTAACTTCTCTACAGACAGCATACCCTGAAATTGCCTGCACCACAGATGGGCTTCTCCTAATGCCTCATTCTTGATTTGTCTCTGCCACTCATCATGAGGTTTTTTAGACTAAGAATAATCCATATGTTAAACTCACTACTTTCTTTAATGAATTTCTGATTGATGTTAATATTTAATGACAGTGCTGGAGAGGAACATCTCTGACATGTCGAACCACTGAAATTTTCTTCTTGAGTATCCTATTGACAGCATTAAATGGTATGTAACTTTCCTCTCAGGGAACAGATGTCTAGTGCTCAGGTCAGGAAGATTTATTGCAAGGTAGAAGCATAGCAATACTCTCACTTTTTGCACTTATAACTTCTTCTTTGGATGTACTGCTTTTTGATGTTTATCATAGTGAGTGAGTGTCACAAAGTGCTTATTTTGCTCACTCAGCGTCTTCAACAAGGAGCCCAGTATTAGCAAAAGTAATAATAATTCTTTATATTTCCATTGATACTTTATAACTTAAACTACAAAATCTTTTCATATACATGTACATAGAAGCCACACACATTTACAATTTTTTATTGTCATCACATTTCAGATATCACTATTTTCATTTTTCTACTGAGGAATTTTTGACTCAAAAAACTTGAACAATTTGTCTGAGCTCATGTATTTATTCAATCAACAAATGTTTATTTAGTCCTTACCCCTTACCAAGTACTATGTGAGGAAGGGGGAATAAAGCAATGTCCATGCACAATTATTTGCTTCAAAAAGTTTTGAAAGAATGTAATGGCTAAGCTTGAACTTGTCCCAAGGTTTTGAGCTCCTGGCCTATTGCTTTTTCAACTCTATGCTGGCCCCTCAACGTGAACCTCAATGAGCAAAGAAAAAATGTTAAAAAAATTCCCTGAAACAGTATGTTTAAAGGAAGAAACAAACAACAACAAAAAAAACCCTACCAAAAACAAAAATAATCTACTGAGATTGCATGTTTTATATTTTAGTAATGGTAGGCCTCTGCTTTCCTAGTCTTAAGCTATTGACAACACAGTGAATACAGTGCACTGTATCTTCTTATTGGACAACACAACAGATCAGTGGGAAAACCAAGTTATATCTTTGTAAATGAGGAGTATCAGAGTACATTCTGAAGTGTGCTGAGGGTTGTGTCTTTATTCCTTCTGACAAGAATGCAAAGTAAAAGGGAAATTCTCTTTAATGGTTGTAACTATATTGATTTCTTTTATCATTGTTGTCACAGAAGATGTATTTTTTTTTCTTAAGACAATTCTTTTCATTGTGAGATGATAACATTTATATTCTACTAG
>NW_007730393.1:38791-45718 GCF_000696425.1 Galeopterus variegatus
TTGAAAGAATGTAATGGCTAAGCTTGAACTTGTCCCAAGGTTTTGAGCTCCTGGCCTATTGATTTTCAACTCTATGCTGGCCCCTCAACGTGAACCTCAATGAGCAAAGAAAAAATGTTTAAAAAATTCCCTGAAACAGTATGTTTAAAGGAAGAAACAAACAACAACAAAAAAAACCCCTATCAAAAACAAAAATAAGCTACTGAGATTGCATGTTTTATATTTTAGTAATGGTAGGCCTCTGCTTTCCTAGTCTTAAGCTATTGACAACACAGTGAATACAGTGCACTGTATCTTCTTATTGGACAACACAACAGATCAGTGGGAAAAGCAAGTTATATCTTTGTAAATGAGGAGTATCAGAGTACATTCTGAAGTGTGCTGAGGGTTGTGTCTTTATTCCTTCTGACAAGAATGCAAAGTAAAAGGAAAATTCTCTTTAATGGTTGTAACTATATTGATTTCTTTTATCATTGTTGTCACAGAAGATATATTTTTTTTTCTTAAGACAATTCTTTTCATTGTGAGATGATAACATTTATATTCTACTAGCCTTCTAGAAGGAGAAAAAGCATACTACAGTATTGTGTTTCTTACTGTGTAAGAACAATGGAATCTTTGTATAATGAAATGGAAAAAAAAGAAAATGGGCACAATATCATTATACCATACTATCAGCCATTAAAAACAAGTGGGAAGTAAGTGGGTTTTGTTTGCCTGTCCAAAGTTCTTTCAAAGCAGCCACATAAGTAGCTGATGCTTATATGGTAAAGGAAATTTTAAAAGAAAAATATAACTTAGGGAAATAATTTTTCTGGTTCTTAGGTGAAACTCCTTAAAAATATGAGAAGACAAAAATAAACTGGAACAAAAATGAACAGTGCAATTAATGAAGGTTTCACTGTTTACCAAAATTTCTCTATTAACAAATCCTAAGGTGGATGAGTAAACGCCTTCCCATATGGCCTTATTTTCATAAAAGTCTTCACATATGAAAGTAGATGTACTTGCCATATGTTACTATTATTTATATAAATTTCTTAGTGCCATAATGGATTTGGATTTTCAGTCTAAGTTGTACTTTCCTTCATACCCAATATCTTCATAATTAAAAAAGTATAATATTAGGATGTAGTAGTGGTTAAATTAGACATCCAAAGTCTGTAAGATCTTCTTAACCACCAAACTGATTTATCAAAAGATTAGTAATAATTACCTTGCCTTCTCAGAAACATTGGAAGGAAATACAGGATATCAGAAAGAGTAGGGGGCCGTCCCGGTGGCGCACTGGAGAGTGCGGCGCTCCCGCCAAGGGTTCGGATCCCATGTGGAGACCGGTACCCGCTCACTGGCTGAGCACGGTGCGGGCGCAACACCGAGGGTTGCGATCCCGTTGCCGGTCCCCGGTACGGGCACAACACCGAGGGTTGCGATCCCGTTACCGGTCAGTAAAAAAAAGACAAAAAGGAAAAAAAAAAGAGTAGGTAAAATGTGGGATAGAATCCCAGTTCCATCATATGTTGCAAGTAGAAGAACAATATAGAATAAAACTTCTACATCTCATGGTCATTATGACTTTTTCTGGAACTGGAAAGTTTTCTCTACAAATTGTCTAGAACCTAGTAAATCCTTGGACAATAACAGTTATTAATGTTATTAATATTAATAACATAAGGATAAAATCAAATGATGAATGTGAAATATTTTTCACAAGGTTATTTGCATGTAGCTTAGAGTTATTATTTTCACTAACTTTAAATGGCACAATAAGTCATTTTTTTCTCAGTAATCCATATATAATGCTCAATTTCTTTCTTAGCTAAAGATAACAGAAAAGAATCTCATAGTTACGTCACAGTCAAGTTCCCTTAAGTCACCATGATTTTTCAGATTTTCCAAATTCCCAATCTTTTGTCATATTTCACTATATAGAGAAAGTCCCAGAAAGAATAATAATGTTGATAAAATTAAATATACTTATTTATAATTTTCCTGTTCATATCACTAGTGCCCATACTTTTATAGTGATTGAATTAATTTGAAATCGAGCTCAGTTGTTTTTTGTTTTGTTTTTTTTAAAAGATTCATTAGCCGTTATTTTCATTAAGAATGGCATCTTTTAATTATGGATTATCTATCGCAAGGCATTCTAAATAATTTCTATGCTTTGTAAGATCTGGATCAATTGTAAAGTTGCCCTATATTTAACATAGTCATGCCCTTGAAATCCTTGGTTGTACAAAGCATTTGTTGGAATGAAGACTCACTTTTTAAATCCATGTAGAGAAGAAACACTATTGATTCAAATTTTAGCAAGTGGGAAGCTAATGATTAGGAGCGAAAACACAATCTTACAATGTCCAGGAGAAAGAGAGAATGCACATTGATAGGCCAGCTGAATGACTCAAATATCTGCTAGGACCAAAAACCAAGTAAAGTTAGAAGTCTATTGCTTCAGCATTTATGATTAAAATACCCTGCCTAAATTGTATGTGAAGTCTGTTGTAAAGTATTTTTTCTTATGTGACAAAGTTTTGTCCCTCACACAAAGTCTTCTTTTACTACTTCATTGTCTGGCCATTTTATTTAAATTATTTTACTGAGAAGATAATACTCCATAAAACAATAATTTAAAAATTTGCATATTTTTCCAATAGTGCACCCCTCTGTAAGAAAATTTCCTTTCTCTTTTATTCTGAGTGTATTTATTTACAGTTAGTCCTAGATTACGGTGCTTTGGAAATGATTACTTGAGAAATTCTCCTTGTGCTGAAATCATGTTAAATTAGAATTTAGACAGGAAATCTTACAAACTAAAAGACCAATAGTTTGACATATATAAACTCACTGATCTTCTGCTATAGAAAATTTATCTATTAAAACTTGAAAATGAACAGGATGGAAACATGGTTAGCAACATGAGGAGAATATCAGAAACCCATCATATATATGAAGAGTGATAAGAGGTTTCAATCATTAATGTTTAGGTTTCTCAGACTTGTGCCAAAACCAGAAAATAATGGGTGGTGCTAAGCAACCTCACATTCTAAAAATAATCTTCAAACATTTGGATCTAGCCATCTTCACCCAAGTCTTAGAAGCTGTAAAATTTGTCCTGCAGCCACTATACCACCATTCTGCAAGAGGACTGAAAAAGGGGATGCGTCATTAGATTTGTCACTTAGGAAAGTAGTGTTCATCAGGTGAGGTCATCAATGAGATAGAGGCAAGGGAGCCCGTAAAAAGAAGAGGAATCTAGCATTTCATTCCACTCCCTGGTTGACATTTACATGAGGTCATTAGATTTGTCACTTAGGAAAGTAGTGTTCATCAGGTGAGGTCATCAATGAGATAGAGAGGCAAGGGAGCCCGTAAAAAGAAGAGGAATCTAGCATTTCATTCCACTCCCTGGTTGACATTTACATGAGTTGTGGTCTGGCTGATCTTCCCCCTTTTCATATCATAGTAGGGAGAGAGATGGCAGTTTCAAGAGCAGGACAAAGATGCATATGGGCTTAGCATGGATAAAAGAGGCACTAGAAAGGTAGCTGTGCTTGGGCAATTCTGCCTGTGCTCCATGCAAGAGAAATGCTTGCTGGGCAAGGAAATCCAAGCAGCAAAAATCCCAGCAGCACGTGCCATGTGGGATGTAGGAAGGGGTGGGGGAGAGTTTAGGAAGGGTGAATGCGGTTGAGTCAAATCAGGATTTCTCAGATGAGGGAAATATGAAGTGGAGAGGTTCTGCAAAGGTTTTATGTACAGGCATCCCATGAGACTCCAGATACCCAAAAGAAATAATTTTTAAAAAATAATAATAATCATTATCAGTCTCATAAGCAGCTACAACTTAGAAAGAAATAAAATAGTGCCTGTTTGAATGATACCTGTGCTATTTCCACCCTTCTCCCTACCCCAGCTTGAAGGAGGGAGGGAGTCGCATTTTTTAATGGTTAGTTCTACATTAAGATGGTGAATTAACTAGAAGAATGATTAAAGTTCAGAAAACTACAAACATCTCTGACTGCAAATAGTAGCCAATAGTATGTACTTCTGTTTGCTTGATTACTGTTATATGTCCAGAGTCCTTCCCACAAATTCTTATTAAAAGTTACAGCTTCACTATTTTAAGGAGAATTAAGGAAAAGTTATGCCTGCGTCCTTATCCCAGAGTGGTAAAAGAGAAGGCAGTTTTCCTTAGTGCCATGATAGTAGAAACAGAGGTGGAGGGAGGGTCAGCAAACCTAGATCATGGCTTCATTTATATAGAAACCCATCAGAAAAATAGTTCCTTCATTCAGAGGACATAGACATGTGCTAGCTACATTTATACAGCAATCTTCAAACACAGAAATATTTTAAATCTAAGAAGACTTAACATGAAATAATGAAACTAAGGAAGACACATATGATGTAAATAACTGAAAAACAATGACAGTAAATTTATTTGGCCATGAATTATTTGAAATTATAATGGGAATTACCTCTCTTAATATATTTAAATCAATCATAAAATTTTCTCTAGCACTAAATTTATAAAGCTATCAGTTGGACCGTTCCTTGTCAGGTCCGCCGCCAGCCGACCTGAACAGCCCTAGCCTCGTTCTTTTTGGTGGGCAAGTGAATGGCCCAGATTACTCTTTCCCTCCGGTCCCCTTCGGAAGGAGACAGGGGAAGAGAGCCGTGAAGAGAGGTGAGCACACCACCGGCCCCAACCAGCCCAGTTAAAGGACACTCAGACGTGGCGGAGGTTCTGTCGAGCAGTTCCGTTTATTATCACACAAGTACTTGCTTTTAAAGGCAAATGGGGAAGGCAGGTGTTTTACATCTGCCAATTAGCTTAAGGGTTAAGGGCATGCATCCTGTCTCAATGCCTAGCTATTGCAATCATGCAGTGTTCACGAGCGTGGCCAATAAGGGCTAAGGCAAGGTTCCGCAGACACCCCCACCCTACTTCCACCCGGCGCTGTCTTAGGCTGCCAGGTTAATCCACTTGTAATGTCACAGCTGGTGTTAGTTTTTAAAGCCCGACAGTTCCTCTGATCTCCATATAAGTTACAAATTTCTGTAGCTATAAAATGCCATTTTTTATAATACTTTCAATAATTATTTCAATAGTATTTTATTGATATTTGTGTTTTTACCCCATTGACTATGTTTCATATTCCATCCAGTCATGAATCCTAGGAAGAGAACTGAGGCAAAGGGGGGAAACCAGTCAGACTAGTTTAGTTATTTTAATGAAGTGTATTCTTCCTTTTTGAGTGAGAAAATACAAGAAAACAAAAAAAATAAGAATAAAAAAGAGAGTGGAATTGAATTGACAGTCTTATTCAATGGTGATGTTAAACATACAATACATCCATAACAATTATTCAATCATTTCTATTTAAAAAATTAGTCAAGCAAAACTTCAAATATTAGGATGAACAAATATGTATTTCTTTCTTCCTCCTACAATACGTTAAAACAATTTTTAAAAAAAAGATGTCAACGAAACTCCTGAAGCTAATAAGCAATTATAGCAAGGTTGCAGAGTACAAGGTTAGTGTACAAGGTCAATTGCTTTCATATATACAAGCAATGAGCAAATGGAATTCGAAACTAAAAACACAATACCACTTGCTAAGTACATAAAAAATGAAATACTTATGTATAAATCTAACAAAATGTGTACAATATCTACATGCGAAAAAATACAAAGCTCTGATGAAAGAAATCAAAGAAGAACTAAATAAATGGAGAGACATTCCATGTTCATGGCTAGGAAAACTCGATATTGTCAAAATGTCAGTTTTTCTCACTTAATCTATATGTTCAACATAATCCCAATCAAAATCCCAGCAAGTTATTTTGTGAATATCAACAAACTGATTCTAAAGTTTATATGAAAAGGCCAAAGACCCAGAATAGCCAACACAATATTAGAGGAGAACCAAGTTGGAGAACTAACTCTACCCAATTTTAATACCTCCTATAAAGCTACAGTAACCAAAACAGTGTGGTACTGGTGAAACAACAAACTGATAATTGAAACAGATAAGAGAGCCCAGAAATACAGAAACAGACTCACATACATATAATCAACTGATCTTTCACACAGGAACAAAGACAGTTCAATGGAAAAAAGATCATCTTCACAACAAATTATGACTATAACAATAATGTATGAAGTACTTCAAAAAGTTCATGGAAAAAATAGAATTTAAAGTTATGACTCTTTCCATGAACTTTTTCAAGCTCCCTCATATTTTATACTTGAAAATTGTTAAGAAATTAGAACTTAAATGTTCTCACCACAAAAAATTGGTAAGTATGTGCTGCGGACTGGGTGTCTCCCCAAGGCTCATTGAGCTTTAATCCCCAGTGGGACAGTGTTAAGAGGGCAGGAAATCCTATTATGCTAATTGAAAGGTGGGGCCTTGAAGAAGTGATTAGATTGTGAGAACCATGCCCTAGTGAATAGATTAATCCATTGATGGCTTAATGGATTATGGGTATGTTTCTGAGGGTTTTAAAAGAAGAGCCAGTGAGGAGATTAGTTCTCTCTTGCTCCACCATCACACAATGTGATACCCTGTATTGCTGAAGTCACCACCCAGGATGGCCCTTGCCAAATGTGTTCCCTAGAATTGGACTTACCAGCCTTCAAAACTGTAAACAATAAATATTGCTTCTTTACAAATTACTCAGTTTCAGGTACTTGTGTTATAAGCAACAAAAATGCATTGATACAACATGTGAGGTTATAGATAGGTTAATTGATTTAATGATTGATTTCATCATTTCACAATATATACATATATCAAAACATCACATTATACACTGTAAATATATGCAATTTTTGTTTGTCAATTATACCTTAATAAAGCTTGGGGAAAAAATGGTGTTGGAACTGGACATTCAAATGCAAAAAAAAAAAAAAAAAAT
>NW_007730393.1:47029-48068 GCF_000696425.1 Galeopterus variegatus
GGAATTGCAAATCAGAACAATGAGATACCACTACTCAAAATGGCAAAAATCCAAAACATTGGCAAAACCCAACACTGGCAAGGATGGAGAGTAATAGGAACTCTCCTTTATTAGTGGTGGAAATGCAAAGTGGCACAACTGCTTTGGAAGAGAGTTTAACAGTTTCCTGCAATACTAAACATGCTCTTACCATATGATATAGTAATAGTGCTCCTCGGTATTTACCCAAAGGAACTGAAAATTTAGGTTCACACAAAAACTTGCAAACAGATGTTTGTAGCAGCTTTATTCATGATTGCCAAAACTTGGAAATAATGAAGATTTCTTTCAGGAGGTGAATGAATAAATAAATTGTGGTATTACCAGACTGTGGAATACTATTCAGCAATAAAAGAAATGACCTATCAAGCCCTGAAAAGATATGGAGGAAACTTTCATGCACAATCCCAAGTGAAATAAGCCAATCTGAAGAGTCAACATACTGTATAATCCCAAGAATGTGACACTCTAGAAAGGCAAGTCCATGGAGACAGTAAAAATATCAGTGATTGCCTGGGGTTAACAAGGAGACAGGAAGAAATAGAGCACAGAGGATTTTTAGGGGGGTAAAACCACACTTTATGCTACTATAGTGGTGGATACATGTCAATATACATTTGTCAAAACCCATTGAATGTACAACACCAAGAGTAAACCTTAATGTATACTATGGACTTTGGGTGCCAATGATGTGTCAATGTAGGTTCGTTGTAACAAATTTACCCCTCTAGTGGAGTATGTTGATAATGGGGAAGGCTGTGTATGAAGGTGGGTGGTGGAGAGCAGGGAGTATATAGAAACCTTCTGAACTTTCTGTTTGATTATGTTGTGAACCTGAAAGTGCTCTAAAAAATAAAGTCTATCTTAAAGTAAGAAATAGAAAGGAAATAAACCTTTCACTGTGAAGAAGTAGGTAGGAAGCTAAAATATTTAAACAAACTTCTAAAAGATGGAGAGAGGATGGACAAAGATGAAAGATTAAAAGAGCAGAGAGAGAGAG
>NW_007730393.1:48852-56997 GCF_000696425.1 Galeopterus variegatus
AGAGAGAGAGAGTAATTAAATACAAAATGAGTAGGGACCCAAAGTGGAACAATGAGTAGTTTTGTTGAGGAAACTACTAGAGAGATTGGTGTAGATATATTACATGAAATGTCAATAAGAAGTATTTGAAATATTTTTGGAGACTGAAAAGTCCATCAACACTTGAAACATCCTAATGTACAATTTTGCACATTTGTTATATTTCCTCTTTGAATTATGTTTCAAAAATTATTTTTAAACTTCACTTGAATTGAAATTATAGAAAACCTAATAGAACACACAATTTAAACAGTACTTAACAGTAAAGTTCTTTATGGATTTGGAATAGTAAGATATAGAATGATACAGTGTGCTGTTGTGCAGCTTCTGGAGTCAGGAGGATATGGGCTTAAATCCAGTCTTCCTGCTCAATAGCAAAGGGTCACCAGGAAGGTGATATAAACTTCCAAAGCCTCAGTTTCTTTACCTATGAAGCTGAGCCGAGAATAGTAGCTACTTCATAGAGTACCTGCCCCACATAAAGAGATAACAAAAGTAAAGCCTCTAGTTAAAACAGCATCTGGTACACAGTAAGCATTCAATAAATGTTAATTTTTTATTGTTGATTATTTGTAAAGGGTCAACAATTGTTTTTTATTCCTTAATTAATGCAGAGATGTAATTGTAAATAATTTTTTCTCTTCACTTTTTTCTTTCTGGTGGAATAATCAAATATCTTTCTCAGGCATAAACATAAGAAACATTTTCCCAGTCCTAGGTGCACATTTGTACTATTATTCCTAATGCACTATAAAGTTTCTGCATAGAAAACAAGAAAATAATTGCTAAGGATCAAGACAAATTATTTATGAGACGTGGATGGCACCTGGAACTTCACAGACCAAAGGGAGCTCAGAAAGGAGAGAGTGAAACTTACAATGCTTTATATAATTCTGTCTTTTCCTAATAAGGAATATGCCAGAGAATGAATCCCAGATTCAATCCTCTTCTGACAAAGGAAAAAAATAAAACCCAGCTCAGACATTCTATAACACTGAGTATGTGCGGAGAAAGGCTAGGTAAAAGCACAACAGGGTGAGGGGTTTTTTGTTTTTGTTTTTTTCTTCTTTATTTTGTTGCTGTAGACCATGTCTATGGACTTCATTTATTCTGTTTCTTGTAGACCGATGTTATGTACAGACATAAACTAGAGATATAGCCTTAATCTTCTGACTCAGATACAGTTATAGTGTTAGGGTTAGGTGACTGCACTTCATTTCACTCATCTGAAGATAATGCTTTGCAAGAAGATTATGTAGATAAAACTTCTCAACAAAGTACAAAATTGGGGTTTCTTTAGGGGGGATTTTGGTTTATTCAAATCTAGTTTACAATGGGCTTTTAGGAAGGACTCAAATCTAAAATTCTGTCACAAATAGCTACCATATACTGAAACTAACCATCTCTTCTTATTCAGATTATTCCTTCCCAGCATATAAAACATGTCATGCTATATGATGAGCATTTCAAATTAGTTCATTTATATAAAAGTAATGTTTACACATCCTTCACATTTATAAGATATTCATACTTACTAAATGTAATATTTGATGCCAAAATGCTGTGATACGGAGCATGGAGCCCCACTTTCTCATGTCAACAAGATGTCATTACAGTGAGATGGACCAGTAAGGTAATGGAAGCTCAAACGGTGATGGCTTAAGTGTTCTGAAGCTGTTCTTCATGGAACAAAAAGCCAAAGAACACTGTTAAAACAAGAAAGAAGAGAAAAGAGCAAAAGGGGGAGAAAACCCAAGACAGCAGAGATAGAGAGACACGTGGTACTCTGCCATGTGGAAATACAAGCACAGTAGGGTAATAAAAAATAAAAATTAAGCCCATGCCTGGCCTATTATGAGTTCATCTCAGAGTAGTGAGTCAAGCTGCTGTATACAAGCTTGTGACTTGTTATATATTCTAAAAAAAAGAGGAAATTATTTCAGATCATTCTCTGTGTGATGTTACATGTGGTGATATGTTTCCACTGTGCTTTCTGGGTTACAAACCTTTCTCAAATCCATAAAATGACATCACCCTCCTTCAAGTTTCTACTTGATGCAACTGTTAGAAAACTTGTCAAACTAAATTCACCTAGGTCCATTCACTTCAGATATTCTTGCACCTGTGTGTATCTTTACATGTCAATAATAAGATGTGCATGTCTCTATCATTTATGTTTGCAGAAGTTTATTTGTGCTGGAGCTAACTTTTGCATTACATTATCCTTGTGGACAGTAAATGTATCTTCTGCTTCACTTTAAACTCCTTGTGTCAAGCTTAATAATAAGCACTTAATGGGTTATTAATATGTATTTTTCTATATTTTTGTAGTGATATAATAGTTGGGAATTAAGATTCATAGTATGGTTTTAGGACTTTAGGGAAGAAATATTTATTTCAGAATCATCCTTGTTTATAATAACATATAAAGGTGTCTGAAAAACAACATAAGAATTATATAATAAATAACTTTCATAGAGCCAAATAGAAGTGTAGACAGATGAGGATTATTGAGATCTACCCAAAACATCTTGCACACATTTCTTCCACCAGTATTATTTACAGATTTGTTCAACAAACATTTATTGAACACCTGTGCTTCACTTGGGACACAACGATAGATAAATAAAGTTTTCTCTCCTGGAGGGGCTTATAATTCAATAAGGCCAAGAAGGCTGTAAGTAAATAATGGTAAGAATTCAGCAAAACCGTAGATATTCCCAGACTGCTGTGACAGCTCAGAAGAGAAATACTTAGTGAAGATTATCATTTATCAAAATTTTGTGGAGCACCAAATATGTTCAAAGGCATTGGATAGATGGTTGGGATTCAATAATGAATAAGTCTTCATGGAGTTTATATTTTTGTGAATAACAACAGTAAGTGAACAAAGCAATGTGTATGATGGAAAAAAGAACACGCAGAAGTATAGTAGAGCAAGAGCAAGGTCCCGGGAGCCCAGATGTCTAGGCACGAAGTCTGTCTCATTCACCTGCTCACTGTTCAATGTCAAGCAAACTAATCAACCTCCCAATACCTCAGTTTTCACACCTGATAAGTGGGGATGATAACCATTCTTACCTTATTCACTATTGTGAGGATTAAATATTTTAGAATATGTAAAGTACTTAGAAGCACATCTGGTACCTGTCCAATACTTTATGTTTACCATTGTTATATCATGAGACGACATTAAAAGGTTCAAATCAAAGCTCTGACACTCAGAGGAATCAGTATGTATGGTGAAAATGGAAATATCCTAGAGAAAAGCTGGTGGAAGTTTAGGGAATGGGATAAAGGGAAAAGAGAGGAAAGATCAGATTGAAGAGTGTATACGAAGTCCAGAGTTGGAAAGAATCATGGCATATTGGGAAACTGCACTTAATTTAATGTCTTTGGAGAAAGTATTATGCAGAGACTGGAGAGAGCTGAAAATCTGGGGAAAAATATAGGGCAGGCATAAAGTATCAAGAAGTAGTGCCAAACTAAATTTACAAGAATTAGCAATAATTAAATGGGTCAAGGCAGCAAGCTACAAAGCACAATCTCATTTTAGGAAGAAAGTGGAGTACTAGGAGAGGCAAGAGTTGTGCGACACTGCAGTGTGTTCCAAGAGCTCTGCACACTGGTTTTACCAACACAAGAAGTATGAGAAAAGGAGTAAAGGGAGATGAAGCTGTGTAAAGACCAGATTTCAGAAAAGGACCAATGGAGGAACTCCTAGCTGTCACGAAATGCCTCTTGGGAATTACCTTATCAATCATGGGGAACACTGAAGGATTATCCTATGAGTAACAGACAACAACTAAAGAATTTTGAGCAGCAGTAGTGGTAGTTTTGCTTCAGTGTGAGGAATAGTTTAGAGGAGCATAATCTCATCAGGAAGCTACTGAAATAGTACAGTTGGGAGCTAACTTAAGCCCGAATTTAAACTGGATGTAGTAGGTATCAATAAATGAGAACATATTTTTAAAATATTTAGGATTAATATTTGATAATAGTTTTGTTGGTGGTATTGTAGAAAGTTAACTAATATACTTTCCAGTTTTCTTATTATGGGTGACCAGGTGAATGTAGAGAAAAAGGATTTGGGGACATGATAAATTGGTGGTGGCACATCTAAATAATGTGTTGTACAGATAAGTGGCATATTAGCCATCAAGGAGGATATCGGAATGGAAATATCAATGTTCAATCGACTATCTTTTATACTTTGTGAAAACCATCAGAGTAGTTGAGAGCACATTTAGCAAGTATTCAGAGCAAATAAATACTATTAAACCAAGTTTAAAATCTGGGGAGATATTGATATACCAAGGGTGGAACTTCAAAAAAGGCTCTCAATGAATAGTCCTAGAAGCATTCAGAGACTAGAGAGATAATATTTACATGGAATCCAGGATACTTCAAGTGGATACTTCTAAGAAATAAATGCAATTAACCATGTTTAATTGGTCAAAACATGGTAAAAGAAGGACTTGCTCTGGACATGACAGAGGTGATCAGTGACTTTGAAAGTACAGTTTATTGGGACGGTGAGGGAGAGCAAAACAAGATCACAAGGGGCTGAAACTGAGTGATGTGTGAGTCAGTGAGAGAATGATTACCGTCACGGGGGATGAGAGAGGAGGCAAAGGCATTATTTTTCCAAGAGACCTGCATGTTTTTATATGGCTAAAAGGAAAGAGTGAGCAGACAAACAGAGATTTGAAACTTAACAATGGGCACAGAGAAAGCAGAGGAGAATAGAGCTGGAGAAAGAGTGGAGAGAATGGGATCAAGAGCAACTGTGAAAGATTGGCTTTGGAAAATAGGAGAAAGTAATTTTCTAATATTAAAAAGTAGAGTAGATACGGAGAGAAAACGTTTGCTCTTCTGATTCAAAGGGATGGGCATAGCTATCTTGCAGACATGGGCAAAGTCCAAGATAATTTTTAAAAATTTTGACCATGATGCCAATGAACAGTTGAACCAATTCCAGAAGGTTCCTCCCTCCAAGATCATAATAATTAAATTCTTTTAAAGTTTTATATGAAGAGAACCATATTAATTCTAACTGTTACATTTTCTTAAGATATTGGTACATAGATATATTAAATTATCAATAAATTATTGCACTGTCATATGACAATATTTTAAATATTAAAGTATTATTTATGAGAATTTTTATAACTTGATAAATTGCTTATTCTGTAATATGAAGCTATAAAAAGTAGAATACAAAGTAAAACACAACATATAATCTACAAATACTGAGAAAAACAGCTTTTAATGTACCCAAATTATAACAATTGATATGTGTGGGTAGTGAAATTATGGATGGCTATTATTTTTTTCTTTAAACTTTCCCACATTATTCAAATGAATATGTGTTACATTTAAAATCAGATAGAGTAAATGTTTAATAATGAAAATACCCTTGTAAATCAATAAATGATTCATAGCATTAGACAAATGAGAAACAGACATACCACTATTTGCTACAATATTAATTCTCCAGAGACTTGTGATAACACTTTTTAGAGCTTTCATATTTTTAGGGGCAAGAGTTGAAGAAAAATAACTAATTTTCCCATCCTCCAAAACAGATCTAATTTCAGATCTCAATTCATTGACAAGCTGGTCAGATCATTTATTATATCACAGATAGCTGGCCAGACATTTCCCTTTGCCAGGGAATTTTGGCAGGCCAACTGATCCAATGAACAACACACTGCATTGTGTCTTGAAAAGATGGAAACCACCTTGTTTTTCTGCAGCCAAATGTGAGGTCTTAGAAAAATCTTAGAATGACAAAAATAGTTAATTTTAAGGTTTTCCGTTTATGACAAGTGGATTTTTTTCCTTTTATTCTGCTCTAGCATTTGATAAATATGAGGAAAACAAGTCAGTCATTCTGGGCTTCATCCAACCACAACTTTGGGTGGAGAATGGACACTGATTAAAACATTACAATAGACATTTTTATCCTTTCCTCTGCTGACCAACTAGACAGAGAAAGGTAGAATTATTACTTTCAAGCCAATTTTCATACTAAGTCATGGATTTTGCATGGTGTAGTGAGTTTTAGACATGTTATTGATTGTAGCAAATGTGTCTATGCACACACAGTAAAATACATATTATTTAAATAAATTCAAACTACTCAACATAAGCCCAGGCATATGTTAAACAAGTCAAAACTATATAAAATCTGAAAAAAAATCTTCAACCAATGTAAAATAGTTTGGATTTTATTTGACTGTACTGCATTTAATGTGCCTGAATATTCAGGATGTACATTTCATGCTATAAATCTGTGATAAAATAAACATAACAGCATAATATCTTGACAATATTGAGATCTTTTCTTTTTTATGTCAATGCCAAACTTTAAATGCAAATTATAATTTGCATTTTTAAATTATAGGTGATTTGTTACTTTCAACAAGACAGCTTTATTTTCAATTACTAGTGATTCTTATCAGTGCTTGGATTAATACATTACATGGTTAGAAAACTTTTTAAGTTATTCAAAATAAATTTTGTGTTTCCACTCATTATTTTGCTTTTTTTTTACAACTATAATAAGCACCTCATTTATTCTTGTTAGGTTTTAGCTTTCAAAACATGTGTTCTTCAAATAAAAATCTGAAACATAAGACTGACCATCAGCAGATTAAATTCTGTTCTAAATGTTCTACTTTAACTATATATATAAGATTGTGTTTATCTAAGATTGTCTTAAGGAGTTGATGATAGAACAGTTTGAATTAAATAAGATGTGTCTACCAAACCTCCTCTTCATCTCTTTATCACGTTCATACTCACATCCAAGTTGATGTTGCCTGAGGCTTTCATGCAGCTTCCTGACTTCCCACGGCTAGTCTTGTTCCTGCTGCCCCGTCCTGCCCCGGAGGTATAACTTCAATGACATATAGCTTAGGCAGAGAGAGGAAGGACAGGCTTTGGCTTACCTTGAACTACCAGCATACCTTCTTTTTACTAAAATTTATATTTACTTACCTCTTCTGCTCATAGAAATTCTCTTTTTACCTTTTAAGGTAGATAATTAATACATAGCTTAGGAACAAGCAAAGATAATTGTTAACACATAAAAGAACTTCTTTCATTACCAACATAAATGTAAGGTGTGCATTTTGTTCAGGGTCATCTAGAAGTACTGATTCTGTTGCTTTGTTCAAATTCACATAGTTTCTTAAAATAATATTTTCAAGAGAAGGCAAACACGTTTGGAAAGATTAATGTGTTGACACTTGCCTGGAACCAGATTTATGATATTCCTTGAAAGACATGATAGTCTCCTACTATCAGTTGCAATTATTGGGTAAATTCTGTCCTGAAAGGCAGGGTTCAAGTGTTTATTATATCAGGGTGAGCAAGGAATGGCTCATAAAACTAACTGGTCAAGCAAACAAATCCAGCCTCATGTTTGTGACAGCCTATAAGCTAAGAATGGTTTTCACATTTTTAAGGGTTTTATAAAAATAACAAGCAGAATAGCATTTAATGACACATGAGAATTATATGAAATTCAAATTTCAATGTCTAAAAATAGAGTTTTATTGGAACATAGCTACACTCTTTCATTAATGCATAGTCTATGGCATCCTCATGCTAATTGCAGAACTGAGCAGTTGCCGCAGAGGTGATATGGCCATAATGCCCAAACTATTTACATTCTAGCCCTTTACAGAAAAGTTTGCCAATTCCTGGTTTATAACATAGCACTTTTATTACTCACATCTTCATCCATTGCCTGGAAAGATTAAGGCAACCTGTGCAAATTCCCTCTGGCACATTAGCTTCAGACAAGAATGCCTTTATGTAATTTTTGGATGCTGGAGTGACAAATAAGACTACTCTGTAGATGTAGAAATATATCTATTCCTTAATATATCTTAGCTCCCTATAATCCTTATGGGGAATTCTTAACATTTAAGTAAGTTTTGAAGTTTTGAAGATATGTAGAATATGATGGAATTTCAAGAATATTCTGACTACATAACTTATTTGGTGTCATCATAGTCTATTAGGGGAGTTAAAACATATACTATTAACTGCATAGCTTATAAACAACAGGTAAACAGATTTACTTCTCATGGT
>NW_007730393.1:57778-61249 GCF_000696425.1 Galeopterus variegatus
CACATCCTAATATCATCACCTTGGGGGTTAGTCTTTCAACATATGAATTTTGGAGAGTGTGGAGGTTAATTCTAGGTGTCAACTTGGTTAGATGAAGGAATGCTGAGACACCTGGTAAAGCAATCCTTTTAGGTGTGTCCTTGAGGGCGTTTCCAGCAGAGATTAGTATGAGAGTCTGAATGTGTTGGGTGGGAAAGACCCACCCTCAATGTGGCTGGGAACCATCCAATCCACTGGTGGTACAGAGAGAACAAAAGACAGAGGAAAGCGGTGAAGCACTCTATCCATCCACTCGAGCTGGGATACACTCTTCTCTCTGGTCCATGGACATCAGAGCTCGAGACTTCAGCTTTTAGGTTCCAGAACTTAACACCAAGAACACCATCAGCTTCCCTGGTTTTGAGGCCTTGGACTTGGACTGAGCCACGCTACTGGCATCCAGTTTATAGACAGCCTATCGTGGAACTTTTCTTCATAGTCACGTGAGCTAATTTCCTTAATAAATCCCTCTCATATAATTATAATGTATCCTATTGATTCTGTCTCTCTAGAGAATCCTGACGAATACAGAGAGGAAACAAATATTCGGACTACAACAGTTGTAAACATTTAGTTGTAAACTTTTCTTTAGAATGTATCACTATTTATACAAAGCTTTAAAATAATCTTTGTTTCATTCAGCTAGATAAGCTTTTAAAATTTTTTTTTAAATGAGCTTTTAAAGTTTATTCAAGGGTCAGCATGAAAAGTAGAATAGAGTAGCACTTAGTTTGGATAACTTTGTACATTAAAAAAAAAAAAAAATTCCTGCTTACCTACCTTTCATTTCTACTCCAAATTCTTCTCGAAAAATTCAACATTTCTATCAAGCACAACCTGATCTTATTGATTAATACTCTTCATCAGGTGATAATCTCTCAAACCAAGGTTTATCATTCAATATCATAATGACCAAATCAACAATAACTAGTAGCTTTCCATTACAGTGTGTTTTCTTGATACTGTCCATTTCTACACATGTTAACCATCAGAAAGTAAAACTTCTCTGAAAAAAAAATTGACATAATCTTCCATAAAGATCTCCAGGATCATAGTACCTTTAATTGTCCTTCTTTGGGGAAAACAAACAAACAGCAAAAACCTAATAGTGCAAACCCACATTTTAAAGAAAAACAAAACTCATTTAATAATCTCTTTTGAAAAAATAAATCTACTGATAGTCATCAAAGGCAAAAGTATTTTTAATTTATTTAAGTAGTTGTGTTTTTAAGTACATTTTTTTTTCCTTTTTGTCTTTTTTTTACTGACCGGTAACGGGATCGCAACCCTCGGTGTCACACCCATACCGTGCTCAGCCAGTGAGCAGGAACTGGTCTCCACATGGGATCCGAACCCTCGGCGGGAGTGCCACCGTGCTCCCAAGTGGCGCACTCTCCAGTGTGCCACCGGGCCGGCCCTTAAGTACATTTTTAAGACAAAAATCAGAAATGATATGAATTCCATTTTTAAAGCTGTGATAAGCCTTTGTCTGAAGCTGAGTATTAGCTTTACTACTATGTTTCACCAAATTCACATTTTAGAGAATAGGTATTCTTTCTTATTAAAAAGAAAACTACAAACCCAATGATTACACAAATTTACTTTTAAATATAATAAATGCATAGTTATATTGGAAACATCCTGATGTACAGTTTAGAATTGTAAAGACTGTAATCAAGTTTTTGTGGCATCAATTTAGCTAGAGTAGGTCCTACAGTATTTTAACATATCCTCTTCTAGGTGATTTCTTAAAATTTCCAACATATTATCAGAATTACATCTAAAGTGCATAGATTTTAATTTTTACCATAGGCTAAGAAGATTCCATTACTGAATCAGACTATGCTTTCATTTTAGTATCTTTTTTGAGTAAAACTGAAACACAAGATGAAAAGGATCTCAGTATTATATTTACTATTTCTTGGAAGTTTTTTCACCATCAAGAAGTGGTAAGTGTAAATATTAGAAAGTAGGAGATTAAAGCTAAAATTAGTTCACAGTGTTATGATGTTATGATTATTTATTCAAAGAATAACCCAAAAGATGATTAGAATATGAGTTTAGTACAGCTTAATTTATAAAATAAATATACTAGCATGACCTATCGTGTAAATGGAGCAAAAGAACCCATTCGTTTTTTTAATGTGAGCAAACTTGATGAGGAAAATGCAGAGCAAATATGAAGAAAAATAGAAACTTTGCTGAAAGGAGACAATAAAGAAAACTTGAGTTAATAGAGACACACGTTGGTTTAAGAGGATGACTCAGTAAATACGTTAATTCGAGTCAAATCAGTATATACATATTAAAAACAATTATAATAAAAATTTTAATAGGATTTTTTTACTTGAACTTGAAATAATTTTAACATCCACCTTGGTTATACAGGCAAAACTACACAAGAAACGTTTGATAAATCATTCAACCAATCAGTAAAGGATATTTGACCCTTAGTGTCCAGATCTCTGTTTTTAAAACCATTGTCCAAAAGGGACTGGTCTGTTAGTTCAGTTGGTTAGAACACCACCTTGTAATACCAAGATGAATTATTCGGCTCCCCATGCCAGCCAGCCACCCTCCCAAAAAAAGAAAACCCTTATCCAATAAAAGGAAGCAGGTCCCCTGGACAATTGGCTGACAGTAGGACGAGGGCAGAAAATATACAAGATTATCCTGAATCATCTTTCAGTGCTGGAAAACAAGTGCTCAAAATCCAAAAACACAGTCATGTAGGTATGTCAAAGGGAAGTAGGAGCCAACAGAAAGAGCTCACAATGGCCAAAGCTACAACAATTTGAGCAATAAAATATGTAAAGTAGTATAAAATAAATTCCATGAGTCTTCACTTACATAAAAGATTAAATAAATAAATAAATAGGAGAGAATAGGTAAATCTCCCATGCAGAAGAATTCAAATTTATGAAAATACACCACCTTAAAGTAAGTGAAGCATAACTCCCCATTCAAGAGTGGAGTTCACAAAATGACTTCCATCTAAAATGTATAGCATAGAAAAGGGAAAAAATAGTAGCATTACAATGGAGAAACCTGAAAACACTACTTCAGCCAGGTAACCAAGATTAATATCAACACTGATAAGTCATTTTGATAGTATGTATCCCTCATATGATGTAAAGAGTAGGACACTTTCCCTCTGTGACATTCCTTCCAAGAACCCACAACCCAAGTCTAATCACAAGAAAAACATCAGAAAAATTGCAGTAGATGGGCAGTCTACAAAATATCTCAAAACAATTAAGGTAATCAAAACCAAGAAAGTCTCAAAACATTTTCTAGCCGAGAGAACACAAGGAGATAAGGTGACTAAATGTAATGTTTTATCCTGGAGGGATTCCTGGAACATAAATAAAAAATTAATGGGTAGGGCCGGCCCGGTGGCGCACTGGAGAGTGTACCGCTTGGGAGCACGGC
>NW_007730393.1:62042-63563 GCF_000696425.1 Galeopterus variegatus
AAAAAAAAAATTAATGGGTAAAGACTAAGGTTATCTGAACAAAGTATGGACTTCAGTTAATATTAATGTATCAATATTGGTTCATTAACTGTGCCAAATATACCATACTAGTGTAAGATGTTAATAATAGGAAACAATAGAAAAGTAGGGCATTTATAAACCTTTATTGTCTTCACAATTGTTCTGTAAATTGACAACTATTCTAAATTTTTTGAAATTTTATTTTTAAAAAAGAATGTTTAAAATTCCAAATATTGCAGTCCACTACAGAGCTGATAAGATTTATAAATTGTACAAAGTTGGACAAACAAATCACCGCATAGAACAATGAGTCTAAAAATACAGCTAGGATTATATACTTAGCACAAAAATTATTAATTAAACAAATATTTATTAAAAATCTGCTAAGTGCCAGACACCATGCTGGACAATGAAGATAAAGCAGTGAATAAAATACACACACAAAAAAAATGGATTCGTTAAGCTCACATTCCAGTGGAAGAACTAGGCAGTAAACAGATAAGTAAAGTAGGGTACATTTTAGATGTTGGTAAATGCTATGAAAGAAAATAAGCAAAGGGAATATGGAGCGCCAGCTCTGGGGTGGCAACAGGATGATCAAAAATCTGACTAAAAAGGTGATAGTAGAAAAACTGAGGAAGGTGAGGAAATGAGCAATAGAGATATGTGTGAAAAGATCATTCCAGATGGTAGGGAAGAAAAAGTCCCTGAAATGCCCCTATGCTAGACAGATTTGAAGACAAGCCAGTGGACCAGTGTGACTAAAGACCAAGGAAGTGACAGGGTTGATGTTCTTGAAGAATGTCATCAGGCCTGTAGAGATTTCCCTCTGAATGAGATGAGATATTTTTAGATGGTTATGAACAAGGCAGAGCATGATCTGACCTGTATATTAAAAGAAACAATTTGTCCATAGTTTTGAGAATTTAATGTAGGGGGAAATAGTGAAATTACTGATCACTTTTATTTGGCCCCAGATTGGTCCTCACTTCATATACTCTACTTTGTACTCCTATAACTGGGCATTTTAAACCACTTTCCCCCGACTCCCTAACTAGCTGTCTTTCCACATGTTCTGCCAATGGAATGTAGGGAATAGATATTAAAAGGTAAGAAGAAGGAAAAAATCATTCTCTCCATCTAACTCTGAAAGTGGCAGTAATTGCTGGCATTAGCTCTGGTGGCAGTGATGGGGAGACCATCGTTGTCTTCAGAAGCTGCAGCACCACCAGCCCAGAGTCCCCTCTTTGGAGGTCCAACCCCAGCAGTGTCAGCTCTGGATTGGAGACTCAGCTGCTGCAGATGCACCTGCAACAGCACAGCAGCAGGTGCAGGCTGCTGGCTCCAGCTCTGCAGCATTTGTAGCTTTATGAACTCAGGGTAAAATTCTAATATCTGTTCCTACAGCATTCCACTCTCCTTTTTCTTCCTTGAGATGCTGCACAATTCTTATGATCCATCCCACACATGAAATTCTGTGTTTGAAATAGTCAATGTGGT
>NW_007730393.1:64818-74337 GCF_000696425.1 Galeopterus variegatus
CTCTTATGGTACATTCCTGGGCACTTCAGAGGCCCCCTCGCCTTACTGTTTCTTCACATCTGTGATGGCTTTTCTTCCAAGTTACTGTTCTTCCTGCAGTAGACTTCTTGGGCAGTCTTTGCAGTAGCTCTAGGCTCTAGGCTCTCTTTCTTGTGATTCCCAAACATTCTATGCCTAGGCTGGGAACATTTAGTTCCCAAACATTACTATACTTTTTCTACCCAATTGCCCTAAGGCAATAGCCATGGCCTCTGGCTTTGTCATCCTTCTGGTATATTCCAGGAAGGAACTCAATGTGCTCCCTTAAATACAGGAGATGCATTTAAAGCAACCTGATGAGTCTCTTTTGAGCACCTATGAATGGACTTGACATAAAGGGGAGAGGAGCTGGAGTGGCACTCTTCAAAAGAAAAAAGCAAAACAAAACTAAATTCTCTTTACAAACCTTTTTTAATGCTCTGAATCTGTTTCTCCCTTCCATTTGGATTAGGAGGCCACATATGAAAGGCCTTCATGTCATAAAACCATTCTCAAACATTAATTTTCATTTTAGTCTGTCACCTTGTACACAACATCTATTGTGTCATGAGTCCATGATATTATTATTTTGTTGCATAGATATGTGTATATAACAGTTATACTAACAAGTAAAGTTTTTATATAATACCTATTATTTACTTAAATATATATTATGATCATTTTCTCATGCTAGTAAATATTTTTCTTTCATAAAATTTTAATGTCTGTAGATTATTGTTTTCTATGAATATACCATATTTTATATGAAATATTTCTACTTTGGAAAAACTTCTTATGGTTATTTTCCCCAAACTTTCACTACTGTCAAAAAAATACTTCAAATATAAACTCTTCATGGAAACATTTATGCTTATTTCCTTAGGATAAATTCTTAGAAAGGATTGCTGAGTCAAATGTATGCACATTTTTAAGAGTTTTGGTATATATTGCCAAATCGTCCTCTGGAATGTTTGTTTCAGTAGCAGTGTATAAAAGTTCTTGTTTAATTTACATTTGATAATAATGCATATTGTAATTGCATAAGGTAATTTCTTTAGTCTTTCTCTGTTGATGAATGAAACTTAAATCTCATTGAAAATTAATTTTTATTACTAATGTATTTGAAACAGTATACACAGATATTTGTCTGGTTTAATACACCAGATTTGTCTGGTTTTATATACCAGATATATACCAGAGGTAGATAAATATGTAGACATATAGATTAGATGTAGATATCGAGTAGATAAATAAGTGTTTTCACTTTGTCATAACTGTGATTTGTGTATTGTCAACATATCTGATATACCTAATAAAACACTTATTAAAAATGTAAATATGTTAACTACCATTTCATCTAATTCAGCTCACTTGAGAATTCCTGAACAATCAGTGCAAAGTGATTTAAACATTAAAGTTTAAGAGAAAATGATTATATTGTCATTCAAGTTTGATTCATAGTGAATGAATTCCAATGTATGGTAGAGTTTCCTGCCACTAAATCCAATGGTTCTGAGAGTGAGGAACAGGTAAAACATACTTAGGACAGATTGTTTCCACAAATATTACCTACAGACATAGGGTCACATGACATTTCAAAATCTAGTACACTGCAAGCCCCTATCTGTTAACACAATTTTTAATAAAACTATCTAGAAGGTTATTGCTTCTAAATCCCAATTTCCTAACGGTCCAGCTCCCTGAGAGATGGAAGAAACAGTTCATGTCAGCAACAGCTATTCAATTGGGTCAAGGCTGTTTCTGGTGATACTTTGCCTAGGGAAGGCCTGGCTCATTCATTCTTCTTGCAGTAACTAAATCTGGGTCCTTGGGCAAAAAATTATTAGAAAAGATGAAAAATTTGGAGGGGTAGATATATTACGAAGAACTCCTAACCAAATGACTAAAAACAAAATTAGCAATAACTGAAGAAATCAGCTTTCATTTATTTATATATCTGTTCCTTCGTTTGTCTGAATAAACTCATCTTTAGAAACAATTGACCTACATCATTTGGGTATATTACAGTGATGCCTACCTCCAATCCCATTGAGCTGAATGTCAACCCAGGTGCCCTATCTTTTTATATTTCTTAAATACAGTTGACTGAAAATCCATTCCAGCTGTGGTGGATTCTCAAGATCCAGGCAATCTCTCTAGGAATTCTGAAGTCAGGAAAAGAAGGGGGTAGGGGGGAGTTGTGACTGATTTTCTTAACCACTGTTAGTTATATTTGCACATTTATGGACCATCACACTTTCTTTACATTGCTGACCCAATATTCTACTGCATTAGCCTAGGTGTAGGACTCAGTTCCTATGCCTCAAGTTTCCCCTCAAACATCACTCCTACAAGTGTGGACATCTATAACCTATACTCTATTGTGACATAGGGATTGTACATGTCCCTGTGGTTTTACTCCTTCCCCACCTTAAAATCCCCTCCTCCCCTTTCAGTTTTTTTTTTCTTACTCTCATGAAATTTCTAGACATCTTTTATCATATCCAAAGACTCTTTAATATCCCTCCTATAACAAAAGTACAAACTACTTCAAAATTCTCGTTAGCACAACAGAACTAACTCTTTATCTCACAGTTTGCCATCAATTTCCAGAAAGGGACAAAAGCAACATAAATTGATTTCCTCTCTGATTTGAATTCTTTCTACCCTCTTTACAAGGCAGTTAGCTACGGTAGTTCTGGGTAAAAGAGAAAATATATCTTTTCTTATTTTCACTATTTATCCTACTGTATTACTCTCTTGATATTTTTAGCTTAATCCTGCCTGCATTTGATCTCTCTTAAGTTTTTCCCCCATTTTTATTTCCTTTTCCTCATTCATATTTTTGTATCAACCTTTCTTTATTGTTTCTTATTATGCCTTTCTTCTGTGCTCCATCTTCATTCCTTCCGTGTCAAGGTTAAAAAATTTGATTTGAACCTAAGTCATTCTTACTTCAATGATCATTTTTTCTCTACTTTATCAAGCTGTCTGGATATAAGCACTGGAACCAACTGCCTTTTTTTAAAAGCAATTTTTTATCATGTTTTAAATGCTTAAAGTTAGCAAATAGCAGAATGAATCATTTTACATGTGATGCTAAACATACTTAATTATAATATAAGATGAAAATATTAAACCTAAATTGTTTCTGTTTCTGTTACCATGTTTGTTTTAAGTTTTTTTTTAAATTAAAATTTGTTCTGATATAGAAAGTATTTTTATATTTACACCTTTATTGCCAATGTAAGAATGTTATTCACTATTTGATTTATAAATAGATTCATGTTATCTCATAATATTACCCATTTATTTTGAAAATATCCCTATGCAACTGCATTGTGTTCTGTGTTTATTCCAGAGAGAAGACAGAAACATGATAAGAATTAAATTAGAGCTATGTACAAGATGCTTGGGATTAATGGAGGAGAAAACAATTAAAAAATACTATAACAATAATATTGATGATATAATGACAATAACTACCATATGGATGACTGTCAGTAAAGTAGTATCCCATTAGGTCTCTGTTTTACAGATAAGTAAAAAAATTTAGTATTTTAAATAATTCTATGCTTATAGCTACATTCACATTTTGAAAATGTTATTTAAAGGAAAGATTTGAACATTTGTCTGTCTGACTGCAAAGTCCATTCACTATATTACCTCCATATATAATTTGCACCATTCTATGGAGTCATAAAAACATACATTTATAACAGTCAGCATGAGTCAATTAAACTCAATAAAAGAAATTCTAAAAGAAGTTTTCCTTGGAATAACATATTTTCATCTCTTCTGTTTGAAGGAAAAAAAGTCCTGTTAGCTTGATGTATACAATGCAATGTGATCACTGACATTTTCTGCATATAGTGCCAGTTAAGGTTTCTACCAGATGATTGCCTTTGAAATGTGTTCAATGCATTTTTAGATGGTGGATTGAGAAAGAGAGTGGATGCAAATCTGCTTTAGCTGTGCACAACCATGTCATACAGTGACAGTAACAAACACATGAACACGATAGTATTTAAAAGTGTCATTTTCCTGAGAAATATAGGCTAACAATTGGAGACTCCTCGCAGGGTAATTATAGAAATTCCTATCTAGGCAACTCACTATTTTATATATTCTGATTAATTTGAAAATCACCTAGCTACTTCATCTCTTATTTCTAGGTTAGCCCATTCTCGAGCTGTACTGGGAAATATTTGTTAATAAATAAATGGATTACAACTGTAAAAATTTTAATTTTATATGAATGACATTTTTCATTATTATAAAATTCACAAGTGAGATTGATTACAATTAGAGCTGTTCAACCAGGAACTTACTTTTGCTTCTTATGAATTGAACAGTCTAACTAATTTATGAGCTAAAAACTTATATACTTTTGGTAGAAAACAAAACCAAGACTACAATTTATGACGTATAAAAGTAAGCATCATAGAAGAAGCCAACACTGACCACCAAAATCATAACAATTGCAACATCAAAGGCTAATGACCGAATCATAGATCCAATGCAAGTCTATAACATATTCTCTAAATAAAATTATTTTTAAATGACACAATTTGGGGATTGTATTGCTACTCTAATTAATGATCTCTGTGCCAAAAATGTAAAGAACATTGCAGGTCCCACTATTGTGTGTTCATCCAATATTTCCTGTCATTGAGGAATGAATAGCAGGTTTCTTGAGCTATTGGTCATGCTCTTACGTTCTCTGACTCCGAGGCAAGAATTTCCAATTCAGCTAAAGAAACAGGCTATTATCAGCCATGTATAACTTGTTAGCTCACAGTTGAAAGTTCTCTCTAAAGCCCTTCCTCACATCTGGAGAGTCTATTTTATTCTCCACTCATCACATCTTTGCTTACATTTTGTTCGAAGTTCATTATTGCATTAAGCCATTCTTAGTGATCCACATCCAGATCTGATGATCATGTTTACAACCTCTCTTAACATTTACCTGTAGAATTCTAGGAATCTTATACATTTGTTAGTAATTTTTCCTGTAATATTTTATATTTTTCACACCACATTAAATGAGAAATTGCACATTTTCTAGTCTTGTATCTCCCAGAGCATTATTTAAATCTCTAGTTTTAACTGAATTCACTTAGAATTCCTTGCGTACTCCCCTTTCTTCACAAACTTTACCCCAAAAGATTGTCTATACAATTGGAAGAAAAAAACACTTTGATTATTCGTTTAGATCTTCTAGAAGGATCCTGACAAAAATTTATAATAAATGTTTGTAAAATTATTATAAAAATTAATAAATACACAAGTTCCCTGGGCACTTAATAATACAAGCAACAATAAAGATAATAAAATATTATTTTTTATTAAATTTTACACTAAGTATCAGAAACTGTTAACTTTAATTCAATGCAACAATCAAGTACAACATTACCTTCAATTCATAGACGAAGAAACTGAGGCCTTATTGTTTAAAGTAATTTGGCTAAGGTCAAACAAACAGTACAAAGAATTGTCAAGATTCTAATCAAGGTTTGTCTGAATCTAATGTACTTCCTCATTATTATGTGTGAATAGTTATCCCTGCTAACGTGTAAATAATCAGAGCAGACAATTCAAACAAAGGCTGTCTGTATTGTAAACATGTATGAGTGCTCTACACACAATCTAAGTGCCATAAGCATGTGATCAGATTCATGCTCTTGTCCTGATTCAGTCACTGGAGAGCAAGGTGGCCACAAGCAAGTTACATAGGCCTTCTGAAACTACGCTTTTTCTTATTTATACATATAAAAGTTTGGAATTGATTATCTTTGTGGTATTATCCAGGTCTAATAGAAAGCAAAGTGCTTACCATTTGATTGAAATACAATTGTTTATGTATTTATTTACTTATATAAATAAAATAAATTAATTAAGGCCCACAAACAAAATGAGTCAACCAGTAAATAATAGTGTTATTGTGTGGTCCCAGAGTTTATTTTTTAAAACTAGGATATAGGCTGGCCTGTTAACTCAGTTGGTTAGAGTGTGGCCTTGTAATAGCAGGGTCAAGTGTTCGGATCCTGGTACCAGATAAGCAAGCAAAAATAAATTAAGAAAATAATGAAAAACTAGGATACACAAAGAACTATCCCAGTTCTACTCAACCGTACACATGGGAAAATCAAATTAAGGCTCGTAGAACCCATGTTTCGGAAGATAAGTCTATTTAACAGAAAAGGAAATAGTAGCAGAAAATTTAGCCCTCTATGTCAGCTATCACTAACCAGGAAGGAACCCACAAAGAAGAAAAGTGACTTTTCTTGGACCATGGTTGATTGAGGAACTAAGCTCTGGTGCCGGATTGCCTGGGTCCTACCCTGGCCACATACCCTACTATCCATATATCCTTTGCTTATCATCCTCATGCTTCATTTTCTTCATTTTGTATATGAATGTTTCTACCTCATAGGGTTGCTGGGAAGATCAACTTAGTGAATATAGGCAAAGCATTTAGGAAGTGTTTGACCCATATTAACAAGTCAATAAAGATGACATATTATTCAAGGGCATAAGCTAAAGATTATAGTTGGTTACCAAAGCATCTGCTTGTGACCAGGAACATTCTTCCTGTAGACCATTCCACTTTCTTCTATCAATAGAGGACTGACGCTCTTTACTAGTCCATCTCTCAGAAAGATGCCACATCAGAATCAAGGTCATATTTTTCAATTGTCATAATCACATCTTGAGCTAACACATTAGACATAGGAGTCAACTTCCTATTTCTAAAATTTTATCAGTGAAACAATATTTAGCATCAAAGAACCTGCTGAATATTCCATGATTTTAACTAATTTCTTTACTCAAAGACTGCCTTAGAAATTTGTCTTTATCAGTTCTCTTTTTGCTCAAGATGAAATGTTCATAGTAAAGTCCTCTTCACCGAACTAAAAGTGTATGTATGACCTGTTTACACAGATGATAAGGCAATCTGGAATGATTAGAATTAACTAATTCAAACTAATCCAAACTAATTAATTTGGATCAGATTACTTCAAAAAGATTTAATAGAGGAAATAAACTTTGAGAAAACAATGAAATAATGAAGATAAATGGAAAAGGTATTTCAGAGTTCTGGCTTAACAAAACACTTAGAATTAAGCTCTATAGCTAGCATACAGAAGACAACCAACTAAACATGAATAAAACTTTTTTTTTTTTTTTTTTGGTCACTAGTTACTGGAATCCTCTTTCCTGTACATTACTGGAACAAAATTCTAATCTAGTCAAATCTCTCAGTGATTTCAAGTATATGAGATCTATAAAGTATACCACATAAATGATAAACTAGGTGGAAAGGCATAAACACTGGGCAAGCAAAGGTAAGCTAGTTGAAGTCTGCTACACAAATAGAAGCTCAAATATATTTAAGTCTGCTTAACTTGAGACAGAACCAAATCCTCCCAGCCACCGGCAATAATTTCAGAGTAATCTGCTACTCAAGAAATGAAACCAACTTGGATCTATCAAAATAAGAAAAAGGCAGTGCAAAAATAGGCCCCTTAGCCAAAGTGAAAATGAAAACTGAGAAATACCACACCAGGAAGCTTTCTCCAACACCCAGTTTCAAAGTCCAGAAAAAAAGAAATCCTTTTGGAAAGCTTTTGAGATATAATTACTTAAACTTTGTTTATAGTGGCACAATGCAGTCTTTTCTGTTCTTACTTTGCCAAAAAGTAAAACCCTAATGGATTAGGAACATCAACAACTGAAATACTGAAAATCTTAGAGTAAAAGGATGCCAAAAACTATGAAGTGTTTAAGTCTATTTCCTCCTTTTTGTTAGCAGCTGGACTCTGCATTGCTTTATTTCAACTTTGTCCATGTTTCTTCTTTTTAAAAATGACTCTTGTCCTTTGCTTTCAAGTTTTCCATGTTGTATCAAATTAATAGTGTTATTGAGTATGCTGTAAGGATTTTCTTGCACTTTTTTTCACTTTGACCACTTACCTAGTTTTCTAAGTACAAGTTATATGATATTTAATATTTTTACTGCCAAACTTTATAGTCTCGAGCTGCCTTACAAAGGAATTTTCTGCATATTTGCTTAAAATCAAAGTAATTAAGTTTATACTTCTGCTTGATAAGTAAACATTAACTATGAGATATTTTACATCTTATTCTGAATGGTAAGTGCTATGGTTTTGAATTTTCCTATTTTGTTCTCAAAAAAATAACTGTTCTTTCTTATAAGCAAATTTTTAAATTAAAAATAAATACGTATTTTGCATTGATGATATTTTATTCCTCCTTATGTATGTCCCCACTATTAATCAATAATTAGTGCTATGGTTTTGAATTTTCCTATTTTGTTCTCAAAAAAATAACTGTTCTTTCTTATAAGCAAATTTTTAAATTAAAAATAAATACATATTTTGCATTGATGATATTTTATTCCTCCTTATGTATGTCCCCACTATTAATCAATAATTNATAAGCATTTTAACATACGTTCCTAGGAATAAATTTTAATTATTATGATCTGGCATTAAAACATGTGACCAAATGTTATTTAATGAGACAGTGCATTACTTCTTAATGGTGGTAGATTTAGAAGCAAAGCATTATGGCTTAACAGAAGACAACGAATACTGTATAAATAGCAGTTTGTCAAACTTTGTGTATCTATAATCTAGATTTTTGGAATAATAACTTGACAAAAGCAATGTTGCTATTAGGCATTGATATTCCTCATTACGGAATAGAACTTATCCCATGTTGTAATGCAGTCAGTTATATTATAAAACAAGAATGGGGATCTGAACTAGTTACGCAATAATTTTCTAGTGAAAAGAAATACTGGCTTTAATTAAAAACTAAATTAATGTAAATACAAAAAATATAATTCATCTCTAATACCACTGTTATCCAAAGTAAATATTTTTATATATTCACTTCAATTATGTTTATAATATTTTTAATTGTGAAATATAATATACATTGGCAATCATAAAGTTAGAAAATACTGAGAAGTATGAACATAAATTTCCCATAATTACCTGCATAGAAATAACTATGACAATAACTTTATTATATCCTCAACCAATATGTGGATAGGGATAATCACATACCTAAGAATAAAACGTAAGTGACATGTACAATGAAGCCTATTTTTCTTACTTCTAAATAGATCCTGTATCTCTCTTATGCCATTGTTACTCTATACTGTGCTTAGAATTTCACAATTTCTGCTCTATTATACATTCTGTCCATATGAGTACTTTCTGAATGTACGACAACTTGTAACAGCATTATTTAAGTATTTTTTAATTTGATGTCTTCCATTTGTAAAATTTTTTTTCCATTCAGTTTTAATCTGATTTGAAACATTTACTTAGCTTTAACTATGGCCAACTTGTTCCAATGTTCACTACCAGTTCATTTCCATTATACATTTTTTATTCATAATCACTAATTCACTTCATTTTTATTAATTTAGGTAATAATTTTAAAATTAATTTATAAATTATGTTT
>NW_007730393.1:75989-77562 GCF_000696425.1 Galeopterus variegatus
TTAATTGTGTTTTGAAAACATTTGTTCTGATTTTATCATGAATATTTCTTTAGACTATTTTTATACATGTAATATTCCCATGTATCCTCTGAAAGCTACTCATATGATTCTTATGACAATATATGCAGAGCTCATTTTCCTTACTTATTAACACAAATAAAATAGGATCTATTTAAATTTAACATTTATTAATGGGTGTATGTGTATCTGTGTATTGAAGATTTTACTTTATCTCATATTTGAACCCAGGAATCAGCAAACCTCTGCTGCAAGATGCCCAGTAGTAAATATCTGAGGCTTTGCAGGCTATACAGTCTCTACCACAACTCCTANACCACAACTCCTACTCCACTCTACTATTTTAGCCAAGACAATGTGTAAACAAACGAACATGGCTGTGTTCCAACAAAACTACATTTGCAAAAACAAGTAGGGGGGCAAATTTTGCCTGAAAAGCACTGTTTTAACCCCAGCTCTAATCTGTAAGGTGCTAGTTGACTCTCTTCTCACACTTATAACTAGGGAACAAGTTGATGTGCACAGATTCCAGCATAATAACTGTATTGTAGCAAGCAATGATGATCTAGTGCAGCATTTCTGTGTTAACCCAGGAAGCTCTTCTACTTCCACTGCCTCCTTCTGACTTTTGAACTGGTACGTTCTTGGAAAAGCTTCATACTCTGTCATAGAGTGCCATCACAGATCTTCCTCAACCCACTTAACTATTCTACCTATAATATTCTACTTGTGGGACTATTTATCAATGTGTTGAAGCACAAGACTGTGTAATTTTCTAATTATATCACTGTAAGTTGCCTCTTGCTTCATAACAAATTATCACAAACTTAGCAGCTTAAAACAACATCTACTTATTTTCTCACAATTTCTGTGGGTCTGGAATCCTGGCATGGCTTAGCTGTGTCCTTGCAAAATTGCTTACACCCTGACAAGACTGCATTCATCATCTTGGCTGAGCAGTGTTCTCACTTGGAGTCTAGACTGTGAAGAACCCACATCTAAACTCACTCAGGTTTCTGGCAGCGTTCATTACATTGCAGTTGTAGGACGGAAGGCAGCTGCTTCTTGTGGACTGTTGGCTAGAAGCCATCCTCAGTTCCTATAAGGCTTCCTGCAGCTTCTTGCTACCAGGACTTTACCTAAATGAGGGCTTTACTTTTTTGAGACAGCATGGAAATTCTGTAGAATGAGCTTTCTATCAAGAAGCAGTCTAATATAAGGTAATCTGATAATGGGAATGACATCCATCACCTTTGTCATATTCTATTGCTTTGGAGACAGGGTAAACACCGGGAGGCAGAAATATTAGGGACCACCTTAGAATGCAATTGCAACACCATTGAATCTAAGCTTTTAATTTAGAAAATAAAGAACAATAAAATAGTTTGTATCTTTTGAATTTTAATCTGTTGTACAGTAAGAATGTTGTACCATAATTGTAGGTTGAATAGTTTTTAAATAATTCTTTTTTTTTTTGGAATATAGATTGTTTACCAGTAATCATTTGGAATATGAGGAGTTTTTGTATCTTTTCTGATCTTCAAAATCATTAGTA
>NW_007730393.1:78391-81855 GCF_000696425.1 Galeopterus variegatus
CAGTAAGAATGTTGTACCATAATTGTAGGTTGAATAGTTTTTAAATAATTCTTTTTTTTTTTTTGGAATATAGATTGTTTACCAGTAATCATTTGGAATATGAGGAGTTTTTGTATCTTTTCTGATCTTCAAAATCATTAGTGGTGGAAGTTGTTAGAGGTTGCATAGACAGTTTTTAGCCAGATGGCATTTTAGAGCAAATATGTCTAGTACCAGTCGATTCTAAACATAGCATTTCATTTCAAACATCTTGTAAATAAGGCAGAATTTTCTGAAGCTAATTTAATAGAGTAAATTCCTTTAGGCACAACTGCTGAAGCAGGATGGTTTAACTCCAAGGTATCATCATGGTTTCGTAAGAGAATCACATGTCAAAATGACCTGTGCTTTTCGAGGTTTCCCAGAGCACACTCATTATGTTTAGAAGTTACCCTGACAAGTTTAGTTCACATATGATAATATTTCAAGCTATTGCAGCTCTGATACTTACTTAAAAGACAAAGAAGAAAATAAAAGTTAGAATGACTTGGCTAAATTAACTTCAAGGGTAGGTAACTGGCTGTTATTAAAACTTGAATCAGGCATCTATTGATTTCATGTTCTTGAATCACCATTATATTCTTTAACTTGCCTAGTATGCCAGTCATTAACAATACAGTTTTCTAAGAAATATAACTTGTTAAATTTTGCTCTCTCAGTTTAGAAATTTAAGTGAAAAAATGTCTGCAAATTCAGATTCACATAACATTCCATTCTTCCTCTCATCTACTTTCATAGGAGTAGGTTCAATTTATAATTATTAGTCCTAAGCTTTCTTCTACATACATTAAGTATTTGTTTAAAAAACACATATAGATTATCCAAAATTGTTACTCAATAACCTTTTAATATTTATGTTATGATTTAAAAGAAATCTTTTTTCCTAAAATATAAAGTTTATCTCATACATATATATTTAAAATGTTCTTTTTAAAGTTTGTTTAAATTAGGTAGTTAGGTCTTTCACATTTAACTACTATTAAACATTAAATCTCCTTTTAAGTGTTTTTTTAATGTCATAAAACATATGAGATATCCTTAAAGACTAAAAAGTACTATAAGGAACCTATGTATCCGCAATCCAGTTAACATAATATGAAACCAGCAATATTACCAAAAGAGAACTCATTCCCTGCTCCTCTCATAATATTAATCACTTTTAAAAGTTTGGGTATTGTCTCAATATGGTTTTGATTTGCATTTCCCTGATTATTGGTGATGCTGAGCATTTTTTCATGTACCTGTGGAGATATCATCTCACCCCAGTTAGAATGGCCATTATTAAAAAGACCGAGAATAATAATTGCTGGCAAGGATGTGGAGAGAGGGGAAATCTTCTGCACTGTTGGTGGGACTGTAAGTTAGCATGCCCATTATGGAAAACAGTATGGAGGGCTCTCAAGCAACTATAGATAAAACTGCTATATGATCCAGCAGTTTCACTACTGGGTATATATCCAAAGGAAGGGCAATCGTCGTGTTGAAGGCACACCTGCATTCCCATGTTCATCGCAGCTCTGTTTACAATAGCCAAGAATTGGAACCAACCTAAGTGTCCATAGACAGATGACTAGATAAGGAAAATGTGGTACATTTACACAATGGAATACTACTCTGCCATAAAAAAGAATGAAATTCTGCCATTTGCAGCAACACGGATGAGGCTGGAGAAAATTATGTTAAGTGAAATAAGCCAGATACAGAAAGAGAAATACTGCATGTTCTCATTCATAACTGCATGCTAAGAAGGAAGGAAGGAAGGAAGGGAAAAAAAGAAAGGAAGAAAGGAAAGAAGGAAGGAAGGACGGAAGGAAGGAAGAAGGGCAGGAAGAAAGAACCACAGAAGTATGCAGAAGTGTGTTGAAGTTTCAGGAGAGAACAAACCTAAGCATAATAGTGATGGAGGGGCTTGGGGAGTGATAGGTCAGGTGGAGGGCATGGGAAAGGATTATGATTTGTAGTGATGAATATGCTAATAAAAATAAAAGCTTGGGTATTGTCATTTCCATCTATTTTTTTCACATTTTTTTCTGCAATGCATGTGTATACAAAACTTGTATTGTTTTATATAAATAATGTTTATAAAATATATCCTCTTTTAAGTAACATTATGCAACTGTTTTTTGTTCAATATTACATTTCTGAGATTCACTCATATTATTATGTATAACAATAAATTTTTAGGTCTGTGTATAAATTCGTTGTATAAGTAACTACAGTATATGTATTAATTCTCCTGCTGATGGAAATTTAAGTTTTTTCAATTTTTTTAACTACTTAAAAATACTGTTGGTACAGACAGTTTTGTCTATCTATGTCTCCCAGTACAAATATGTGAAAGATTTTCTGTAGTCTATAACTTGACATGGAATTACCATGCCATATGATGAGTGCATCTTCAAATTCGCTAAATATTGCCAAACTGCTCTCCAATTCACACCTATTTTATAAATTAAGAATTACCATTTTCTCAAAGGTATTTCTTTTTGACTCTTGTTTATAAAATTCTTTCTTATCACAGACATATATTCTTCTTTACAATTTTATTGACTCATTAAATTTGTTGTTTATAATATGAGGTTGCAGTTTTATTGGTTTTATTCTGGTTAACTAGTTGTTGCAAAACTGTTTTTTGTCTAAGATACTTAGTTACTAAAACTTTATATTGCAACTGAATATTTGCTAGGGTAAGCCTCACCAAACTGTACTATGAAATTTTCTTGGCTGTTCTTAGCCATTTCCTTTTTCATATAATGGAGAGGATCCACTTTCCAAATTTAAAAGAAAAAAAGGAATTTTTGTTGAGATTGTGAGGAATTTATGAATTAATATGAGAATAATTGCCATATTTAGGGCACTAATTCTTTTCTCTAATGAATATTCTATATATTTTAGTATAGTATTTATTTTTAATATTTTTCGACACTTTTCAATTAAGTTTTTAATGTTCTTTATAAATATTTTTGCACCACTGTTGTTGGAGTTAATATGAGACACTTTATAATGATTGTTGCTATTATAAATGGCATTTTATATATTTTAAATGGTTCTTGATCATGTATAAAAGGACAATTTATATTTCAAAATTTATTTATATAATGTTCAGAAAATGTGCTAATCACTTTTATTAATAGTATTAATTTGTCATTAAGGTCTCATGCTTTTTATAATAACTAATAATTTTGAATGATAAAAGATTTCCTTAGGTATTTTAGGTCTTGGAAAACCTTATACATTTTATTTCCTTTCTTATCATCTAACATTATGTAAATTCACAATGACAATATTAAATAAAAATGGTGATAATGGCTCTTTTAATTTCTATTTGATTGAATAAATTTATCAAATACTTTCAATTTTTTAATTTTTTTTGGTTATGTGTCTTATAAATGGCATATGCCCAGATTTCATTTTTTATCTAAGCA
>NW_007730393.1:82102-88786 GCF_000696425.1 Galeopterus variegatus
GGTATTTTAGGTCTTGGAAAACCTTATACATTTTATTTCCTTTCTTATCATCTAACATTATATAAATTCACAATTACAATATTAAATAAAAATGGTGATAATGGCTCTTTTAATTTCTATTTGATTGAATAAATTTATCAAATACTTTCAATTTTTTAATTTTTTTTGGTTATGTGTCTTATAAATGGCATATGCCCAGATTTCATTTTTTATCTAAGCAGTTCTGTAATTTTAATGAGTCCATATTACATTTATATTTGCATGTTATATTTGTAATAATTTTTTACTGTTAAATCAGTGGCACATATTTTATGGTATGTTAGAAAAAGACCTTACTTTTGATTCCATCTTTCCTCCATATTAGTCAGAATGAGGTGGTTAAGTAGTAGGAAGAAACAACTAAAATTCTCAGTAGCTTAAAGAAAAAAAAAAAAGTTTGTTTTGTTTTGTTTACGTTTATTGCACAAATTCTGATATGTCCAAATGAATCCCCTAAATGGCTCCATTCAACAAAGTAATTCGACAGTCCATTCTGCCCCAATCTTTAGCCCCACCATTTCAAAACAAAATTTCCTCCAAGATTGTCACATACTGCAAAAGAGAAATAGGAGAAATACCCGTAGGCTTTTCACTGTCCTGGCCTGGAAGTGACAAATGCTTCTTCCTCTCATTTCATTGTTCAGGGGACCCTGCTTGCAAGGGGCTGAGGAAAGTAGTCTCCCGTGGGCCTCGAGTGGGTAATGAAGCAGTTAATTGTGAACACTAGTAATTTCAGGTAAAATCCTAATGGCATTTTTAAGTCTCATAATATTAAATACTTAATGTAACAAGAGGAATAGACAGGATGATGTTGAGACTTTCTAAGAAAATAGCTAGCCTTTCCCATTGTCCACAACTTTATGTCATTCAGGAATCTTTTAAAATATTTTTAATGTAGAATTTGAACATTTCTTGCAAGGTCAGTTTTCCATCCAACTTATATTATTTGTTACTAATATAAATGGAACAATTGCTCCATACTATTTCTTCTGTCTTGGTGCTGTTGAAATACATAAAAGTCATTGATGATTTATAACGTTATTAGTATTCACTATATTTTTTGCTCCACAACTGTAGGCTGTTTTTACTTGATTCTCTCTAATTTTCCAGGTATAATATCAAACCTTCTATAAATATTAATAATTAACTTCCTTCATTGTTTATACCTTTTATATTTCTTTTATAAATTTTACTGAATAACAGCTACAGAAAATCCTTGAATAGTAGTGATAATAGAGGAAATCCTCGTCTTTCCCTGACCTAAGTAGGAATGCTTCTGGTGGGTTGTGAATAATGTTGACCATTGGGTTGAGATTAATACATTTTAAAATGTAAAGGAAACTTTTTATCTATTCCTATTTTGTTTTTCTACTTTTGACAATTTTTAAAAAATAAGCCAGGGAATTTCTGTCAAATGAGTTTCAGCATCTATAGAAATGCTCAGATTATATTTTATAACACCCCCAATAATAGGATGTTATGTTTATATATTAATAATGAACCAATGTAGTCCTGAAATAAACCCCCTCTAGATTAAGTTATGCTTTTAACTGTTTCTGACTTCTGCTAAAGTTTTATTGAGCTTTAGTTCAGTGCTTAAGGCAGTCACCAAGTCAATCAGACCCCAGAATCCTTTCTCCTCTGCCCCAACATGCTGGGGGAGGGTTGGTAACTCCCCAGTCATGAACTATGATGTAACAGATTCTGCCACTACCTTGTCAAGTCATACAACAAGAATCCAAAGGCTTGGAACTCAGTTCCTGATTATGCCAAGGGAGACTCCTCTGCCCCAACATGCTGGGGGAGGGTTGGTAACTCCCCAGTCATGAACTATGATGTAACAGATTCTGCCACTACCTTGTCAAGTCATACAACAAGAATCCAAAGGCTTGGAACTCAGTTCCTGATTATGCCAAGGGAGAAGCTAATACCCCACTTCTTTCCAAACCCAATCACAATCACTGGACTGGCAGGATAGGGATGAAGTCAAGGTTCTGCCACATCATATTTTCTATTTAATCTTGATACCTGATTGTAACCAGGAGAGGATTCAATGTTTCCATAATCATGCAGTGTGAAGAAACCTACAACCCAAGAGTCAGGGTCTTGCTCTTGGAACGTGCATCCAGCCCTGCCTTATTGTTGTGAGTTTTCCCATACCCTACTATTGACTCAGTCTCTGAGAGACTTTCCAAATGCACACTGGTAAAACAAATTTGGCAGTGTGGTGCTGAGCCACACATGCTTGTTTTGATGACGCTGTGAAAGCAGGCATTGGAGAATGTTGACTATATTTGAATGTTCTAATCAAAGAGACTCATCCACCAAGAGACTCATCCACCCACTCAGCCACAGGAAACACTGAATCAAAGCATGTAGGTCTCTCTGCATGGAGTGACAGAAATGGAAGAGAAGGGGAGGAAAAGAAAGGGAAGGAGGGGAAAAAAAGAAAAAGAAAGAAAGAGAAGAAATGTTCAGTCATTAAGAGGCATTTTTCCACTACTTTTTTCTTGTGCAGCAGTGAAATATGCCGCTAGAATAATTTCCCTGTACCACAACTCTCCTTTTTCCAATAAAGCTTATCTCTTCTAACATTTAAAATGAGGCAAAGTTACCCATTCTCTTTATCATCATGAGCTAAAACTGTTCGTTGGATCTGTATGTCTCACGTTTCATTTTACCTTTGCTTTATGTCCCACACATTTTAGTTTTGGTCTCCTCCAATCCACAGTTAAAACAGATTTTTCCCACTTTCTTAAATTGAATAAATCCACCCAGGAAATATTCTCCTATCTCACCCAGGCTTGAACTTAGTGTAGTTTCATCCTAAATAACTTTCCCTTAATAGGACTTGCCCTTAGCATGACTTCACTTACAGTTCTATTTCCTTCAGTTTCTCTGGCACATTCCCTCAGCACATGAACAAAACTTGAATGCCTACTCACAATGATTATGTCGCCTTAAATCCCAACAAACAATTCTTTCAGTTCTTTACTCTTCAGCCAGTGAGCCAATCACAGGAATTCTTCCTTGACCTGAATGAGGAATTGGGGTCAGCTTATCTAGTGATGCCCACCTTGTTGCCACTTGGCAACAAGTTATATGAAGCAGATTTATTACTTACAGAGAAACAGCAAGTACAAAAGAAACACAGAATTTATTGCGAGTAAGTCCCCCAAGGCCTAAGAAAGCTGACCAGGAGGATGGAGTCTTGAGTGAGCATGCCCCATTGCACCACCACTGAGGGACCTTGAAAGGCAGTCTCACGTGGTTTATATAACTAGGGGCACATGATACACTGGGCAAAGCTTTGAAGGACATCTTGGTTCCAAAGGAGACAGGAACAGAGCCCAGGCTGTCCTGGGCAGTTTTTTCCTAACTCAAGATGTTACATTCCCCAGGAGGGACAAAAGCAAGGCCTGGGCTGCCTGGGCACTTCCTCCCTGCCTCAGGATATTGCTTTCCCAGTGCATGCTACAATTACTCTGAGAACCATTGGCAAGAAAAGGACAGGGGAAAGAATGAGACAGCCAAGGGAATCAAGGGACCATCCAACACATGACCCTATATAGTTCTCTCCAAATAAAAAATACACATTTATTTTATTAAAGACCAAATCTAAAAACATGCATTCAAGCCCTATACAAATCTTCCCACCAGTATTCTTTGACATTCCACTTCATGTTTGATTCCTAGGGTCCCCGGACTAATGAATTAGATCTTACAGTCCCCTAATTTCAATTTTTCCACCAAAACTGTTGACTTCTAGTCCTTCATCCAACCAACAAGGCAAATCCTGCCCCTCTGCAAAATTTAGGGAAAGGAGAAACAGAACACAATTCATGCATGCTACAGGCAGCCTGGATACCAAGACGGGTTGAAGAAAAGGAGTGAATCACTGTGTGAAAGCTGTTCAAACTTCACCAGTCAGGTGAAGCCACACTCATCCTCTCCTGGGAAAGAATGAATGAATGGGTGACCAGAGAGAGACCTAGATTGTTATGGCAGTGGAGCTCTGCTAAGAGAAAAGGGGTTTCCTAATATTTTTCATCTTTTTAAATTTTCAAATGGTGGAGTTTTGTTTTCTGATTTTCATTCATTTCAGGTTTTCTTGCTTTTTGGTTAGGTTATGTTGCCTGTACTATTTGTAATTTTTAGAATATATAAAGATTTTTTTGTGGCCCACTATACAATCAACTTTTGTAAATGTCAATAGGCCTATGAAAAATTCATTTTCCATTTTGGGAGGCTATGCATTCTTCTTTTCTTCTGTTACCATCTCTCTCTCTCTCTCTCTCTCTCTCTCTCCACACACACACAGGCACACACACACACACACACTTCCTACATGCACGTATGCATGTGTAAGTATTAGATTTTATTTACTAACTTCTTTATTTAGAAGTTTAGTATTCTTACTTATTTATTTTTCTCACCTTCATCTTAAATAAATGGTTAGACTTAAGTTAAATCTTTCTAACACTAGAATGCTTCTTTTCGAATCTTCTGGAACTCTTCCTGTCTCCTAGCTTTTGCTTTCTGAATGTTGAGACTGTGTTATTTGGTTCACAGATCCACTAGATCTCTTTTGCCTGTTTTTGTTGTCATTCTCTCCAGTCCTTTTTCACACTTAACTTCTATTTAATTTTGCTCCCTTCCTTGTTTTTCTTCTCTCTATCCCATTTACAATATTTTATACTTTCTATTCTCCCTTGCATTCCTTCCAATTTCTCCTGTACTTCCATGATATTTTTTTACACTTAATTTGAGTTCCATTGACTTTTTAATATCCTCCTATTGCCATTTTCTCCATGATTTCTTATACTTCTATGTTGTTTCTAACTACGTGGAGAAGATTTTTCTTCTTTTTCTATTATGATGATGAAGATGATCACTATATTAATTTGTGTTGGAAAGCAGGATATTACCAACCTTGATACACTTTTAAATGATTGGATTTTTTCCTGATACACACTGGCAGCATAAATTGCAGGCAGAAATACACCTGAGGATAAAATATACTTGCTCCCAGACCTAGGATAAGAGAAATAAGAGTTTCCTAAGACAAGAGAGATGGGGCAGACGGTTTTCTAAACTTCACTTTCATTAAGGGCTTACCTCTGCAAGAATCTTGTTTTGAACAGGTTAGTTCTTAATTACAAATATCCAACTTATTCTGGTGAAGACTTTTTACTATCAACATCAAGTAAAATATGACCCTTTTTATTGTCAGATGACCCAAATGTCACTAATTGTTATTGCTTTCAATCAGTGCACCACATTTGTTTCCAGCTCCCTATGAGATTTTAGTCCTTTATTTCCTGTGATCTTGGATACACACTTAAAAGAATGTCTGTTAAAATTTAGCTATTTTTTTCATGTATTCTGTCAGAAATTTTTCATATTACATGATATTGCTTGTAAATCTCATTATTTTGAAAGCTTTCATATTTTCCATTTAAACACTGCAAATTTGAAAAACATAATTAAAATTCATATCAATATGTTTACAAATGTTGTTTGGATCATTTTTTAATGTTTGTCAATTCACTTAAGCTGTTATTTTTTCATATTAACATTTTATCTCTTTGGTGAAAGCTAGTAGGACAAGACCAAAAACTCTTTTGCATTAAACACTGCTCCATGAGAAAAGCATCAGTATATTCCAAAGTATATAAAAATTAATTTATCTTGGCTACAAATCTGACCTCAATTTTTAAAAAAATGTCTAGAGTATAAACACTTTTGACACTTAAAAAATACTTTACCAAATGGTTTACAAGAAATAAAAAAATGAAATTACAATTACAATATTACCAAACATCAAAAACATTTAGTGAGTTATATATGAAAAACCATAAGATATAACCAAAATGTCACAAGGATAAAAATTTATAGCAACAAGCCTAACGAAAGAATGAGGAAATGTGTAATAAAAATAAAAGTAAAATATGTATGTAAGTAGATCTTTAAAACATTGCAATTTAGAAAGAAAAAGGTGTTGTAAATTAATACCTAGTCTATATTATAAAGAAAAAAGAAAATTTCCATTCTTTGGAAATTATTTTAGAATACTGCAAAAGTGGAAAGTTTCCTACTTATTTAATAAAACTTATTTTATTCACTTTGTATAATTTTAAAAGTAATCCATACACAAAAACAAAATTTTTTAAATCACAGAACAAAACAAAATGATTTTACAGGTTAACTCCCTTAGAACAAGTGGTTGAGCCTTATTATCCAATAATTTAGTAGGGAAAAAAAATTCCCTGAGTTTTTACATATTCAAAACTGTATGACTATAGCCTCTATACCTGAAAGATATTTCATTGGCTATAGAACTCTTGGTTCACACTTTCTTTCTTTGAGTATATTATAGGGGCTTACCCCCTGAATCCTGGAGCTGCAGTTAGTGTGATTTTCTCATTTTAAATGAATCTAGATCAATTCTCTCTCACAAAACATTGTTACTTTTTTTTTTTTTCTTTTGACTGGTAAGGGGATTGCAGCCCTTCGCATGGTGTGGTCTGCACCACGTTCAGCCAGTGAGTGCACTGGCCATCCCTATGTAGGATCCAAACCCACGGCCTCGGCACTACCAGCGCCGCACTCTCCCAAGTGAGCCACGGGGCCGGCCCAACATTG
>NW_007730393.1:89095-109943 GCF_000696425.1 Galeopterus variegatus
TTTTTTTTTTTTTTTTTTTTTTTTTTTTGACTGGTAAGGGGATCGCAGCCCTTTGCATGGTGTGGTCTGCACCACGTTCAGCCAGTGAGTGCACCGGCCATCCCTATGTAGGATCCAAACCCGCGGCCTCGGCACTACCAGCGCCGCACTCTCCCAAGTGAGCCACGGGGCCGGCCCAACATTGTTACTTTTAACATAGATATTCAATTCTTCTTTAATTTGAGGACAGTTTCTTCAGTTAAAGTTTTAAATATTCATTTTTCCCATTGTTTGGGCTTGATATTTTGGGGATTCTAGCCATGTGTATCTTGAATCACCTTGTCTATCTTCTATACATTTTTTTCCCTCTGATCTATTATTAGTCTTGCTTTTTCTGCCTTCTTTCATACACCTATATTCCTCCCTCCTGTTCCTTGAAATTTAGTCCTTACTTCTGAAATGGCATCTTCTGAAGAAACCTTTACACTCCCCACCCCCATATTCTTCCATTCTGTTCCACATCTTAAAACCAATCCATCACCTCCTGTTATCCAGCCGCATCCTTCATTTGTTCTTGCGCTTTTGCTTTGGGATATTACTTTATAGCTACATAGGTTTCACCATTGGTTTGTTTTGTTTTTGTTGTTTTTCTTCATGTTCAAGTCGGTGGGACAATTTTAATGTGTATTGTTGCAATGTCTTTCTTGTCATTGTCATCATTGCTGCAAATGTGCTATTTTTCGCATGCTTCTCATACAGTATTTGTAATGAAAACTTGACGTTTTATTACTTACATTTCAATGGGATGTGTTTTTGTTGTCATTGTCGTTCTGGTAGTAGTAGATTACTGTGCAGGGATAGTATGGGGATGGAAAGATAGTTTCTCAGTTTCTTGATTAAAGCTTCAGTTGTCTCTGGCTATATCAGTAGACTATTACAAAACATGTTATTTCTGTATCGCTAGACCTCATGGAAACTGGTCTTCCTGGTGATGACTTTTCCCAACAATTCTGTGTCTCTCCAGTTCCTTAACAAACTGCTCTATCTAGAAAATAAAGCACTTGTCTTCCTGAGTGATGCGTTCATTTTTGAGGGTACATTTTTATGCCACTTTCTGCCACCTGCCATCACTAGGACATTTTTCTCATTACTAGAGTTCTTTTCCATGTCAATCTTTCTTACAGTTGTTCCCTCTCAGGTGGACCTCCCACCTGAGAATGAATATTTGCTGGAGATTTCTGTTTTTTCCCAGCCCAAGGCCCCCCTCTGCATTCTTTCTTCTTCCCCACAGAACCATTTTGACTTGCACTGGCTTCCTGAATGGTTCCTTTGGTCTCAGGTGATTTTGCCATCATTCATTGGTGATTTGTTTCTGGATTTTCTCTGATTTTTCATTGCACTGAAAATGTAGTCAGTGGGTGTATGAGTCCATTTCTGTTGCTTATATTGGAATACCTGAAACTGGGTAATTTCTGATGCAATGGAATTTGCTTCTTTCAGTTCGAAGGCTGGGAAGTCCAAAGTCCAGGGAACACATCTGGTGACTGCCTTCTAGTTGGTGGTGACTCTCCATAGAAACACAGGGTATCACATAGCAGATGGCTGAGAAAGAGAGTGCTAACCTGCTCGTTTGCTTTCCTTATAAAGCCACCAGAGCCATGCCCATTACTACTCATTAAACTATCAACTTATTACTCCATGAATAGATGAACCATTCACTAAGGCATGGTCCTCACAATCTAATCACCCCTTAAAGGCCCCACCTTTCAATTACCATAGTAGGACTTCTTACCCTCAATGCTGTTACAGTGGAGGTTAATACACAAACCTTTGGAGGACACAATTCAACACATAGCAGTGGGTTTTTATTGCTATTCTTCTCTGGTGGCTCTGCATGGGACTTAGCATTTAGAACTTAGCGCTGTCATTTATCCTTCTAATCAGAACCAAAAGTCCTATTTGAATCTTCTGAAATGATGTATCTCATAATCAAAAAGCTAACAGAATCCATTCAGGAAAAATAAACGAGGAAATTTGGCTGGATATACAAAATTGCTATCTCTAGTTTCTGAGCATATAATAATTGTATATATTGAAAAGTAAGAATAGTTATTTCCTTCTTTTAAAAAAAAGCACCTGTCTCATTTTTCTTAAAACATGAAACACTCTCATTTTCCACTTTTGGTTGTCTAAAGAGAAAAAAGTAACAGAGGGAGCACAATGCTATATGGGAACTAAGACTTGACATCAGGGCTAGGGGTCATTACAGACTGACAAAAAAAGGTAGCAATCTAGAAAATGTGCACCATTCCTTGGTTTGGGTCCATGTGCCAGTCATTCAGATTGTTCAAGAAAATGCAGAAATTTTTTGGATTTGTATGTGAAACGACCCGCATTTTAATTGATGGCATATTTCTAAAACCAGGTTCGAGTCAAACAAATATTTTGTGAGCTGTGTCTGAGCAGCAGACTGTCAGCATGTGAAGTCGTGCTGGACTCTTAAGCTTCAGTATTATGGTTACATTTGACATCATCTTGATTTATCTGTGTCTAAAACTGGGACATGAATAGCATATTTCATTTTTGACATTTATGTCTAAAATCCTCAGTGGAAAGTGTGGGATTTTTTTTTTAATTGATGGAAAGCACATCTACTTCTCTACCGTGAAAACCTCCCAGCCATTTCTCATTTAAACACTTGTTCATTAAGTTATATTATTTTCATCTATTCTGTGTTTTTGGTTCATGTTAGACCTTGACAAATGGAACATTTTTACTTTGTCCTCTCAGATATTATGTCTGATGCTTCTTTTACTACATCGATATAAGGATGGATTAATAATTTTACTGGGGAAACAGGGACATATATTTACAGGGTACTCATGGTATCTAGGGGCTGTATAGTGCTCTATCTAGGTAATCATGAGTAAACACCCAAGGGAACATAAGAAAATGGCAGAGGGGAACGAACGAAGTAGGATCAGATTGTATTACTTTGAACAAAATATACGTTTAAGATGCACATAAGTTAAGAAATAAAATGAAGAATTAATCAAGTAATTCAAACAACAAAAAAAATAAAATCTTGAGTTCCCCTTTCTCTTTTATTTTTGTTTTCTTGCTTTTGTTGTTCTGTTTTGTTTTTGTTTTCCAAATATGTCTTTTAATAAATTTTCAGCATATAGTAAACCTATAACTTTCTCTGAATCACAATGGACCCAGCTTTCTCTACCTCCTACTTTGTAAATTTGATAAACTAATTAACAACATTGTCATCTTTTTTATAGCAGCGTTCACCTACCGGCACATAGTAGGTATTCAACCAATATTTTTTAAAATAGCAAATTAATGAATGCTGCACATAATTGTATCAATGTTTGTTCATTCATTACAGCCTCTTGCTAGAATCTTCATCAGCTTGGTGAAAAGTTTTATCCCTATTTTATGAGAAAGGACACCTTTATCGTGTGTCAGCACACAGTCTCTCAACTACTGTTTAATCACTTAATCCACTAAGCCCTCAGATTGTGAAAGCTGGCAGAGTGGGCAACATGCTAAGTGTTGGATTTTGAGAGACTCTTACAGTTCAGTAGCATATGTCAAAATTTTTAAAACTGCCTGTCATTTGACCTAATGACTCACCTTCTAGGAAAATCTTCTAAGAAGATTTTGGAGTGTGAAAAAAAAAAGGATAGATCTCTATTTGTTCACAAGCTATACAGTACTTTTAAATGATAAAATCCTAGGTAAAAAAGTTATATATATATATATATATATACACATATGAGATTTTTGTTTAAAAATTTCAAATATTCATATATTTCTATACCTATATATACACACATATTTTTAAATTATTTTTATTTATACATATTTATGGGGTCCAGTGTTGACTATCAGTATTTGTGTACAGTATGTGATCATCAAATCGATATTATTAGCATGTTCAGCATTACAAATTTTAATTAATTTTTGTGTCCCTCACTCAATTACTCCCTATTCCCCGTTCTGCTCCCCCTTTCCCACCTCTAGTAACTATAGGTCTGTTCTCTCCTTCTGAAATGTTTTTTATTATGGTTTATCTTTCTTTCTTTTTTTGTTTCTTTGCTCCTGGTTATGACTGATGAAATGCAATATTTCTCTTTTTGTGTCTGGCTTATTTCACTTAACATAATTTTCAAAAGTTTCATCCAGGTTGCTGTAGATAGCAGAATTTCATTCTTTTTTATGACTGAGTAGTATTCCATTATGTATATATACCACATTTTCCTTATGGAGTTGTCCTTGATGGACATTTATGTTGGTTCCATATCTTGGCTATTGTAAATAGAGCAGTGATAAACATGGGAATGCAGGTATCCCTTAAACATGATGATTTCCATTCCTTCGGGTATTTACCCAGTAGTGGAAATGCTGGATCATATTTTAGTTCTACCTGTAGTTCTTTGATAAACCTCCATACTGTTTTCCATAATGGCTGTACCGTTTTATAGCTTCACCACTAGTGTAGAAGAGTTCTCTTTTCTCTACATCCTTTCCAGCATTTGTTATTCTCTGTCATTTTGATAATAGCCCATTTAACTGGAAACTGGAGTGAGATGATATCTCAGTGTAATTTTGATTTCATTTCCCTGATGATTAGTGATGTTGAGCATTTTTTCATGTACCTGTTGGCCATTTGTATTTCTTACTTTAAAAAAATGTCTATTCAGTTACTTCCTTTGCCTATTTTTTAATTGGATTTTTTTTTCTGTGAAGGTGTTTGAGTTTCTTGTATATTCTGGGTATTAATCCCTTGTCAGATGTATGGTTTGCAAATATTTTCTCCCATTCAGTAGGTTGACTTTTCACTCTGTTGATTGTTTCCTTTGTGTATATAATGTATATGTATGTACATATATATTATACCTATTTGTGTGTATATATAGGTATGTAAATATTCATATATAGGTATATACATATGCACATATATATGCATATGTATACCCATATATACACACATATATAGGACACAAAAATTTCTAGTTTTCTCTTGGGGTGGGAAAATAAAGGACTGGGATGAGAAGTTCACGTCATAATGAAGTAGTACCTGTACTAGTAGTACTAGTAATAGTAGTTGCAACAACACCAGCAACAATAGCAGCTAACAATTTGCCAGGAATTTGTATTGATTTTACACAGTGTATTTTATTAAATCTTCACACAAATAAACAATAGGCTTAGTATCATCATTTTTTTTTCAAAATAAGAAAATGACTCACAAAGGAATTAAATAGTTTGCCTACAATCATGGAATTATTTATTAGCTTATTATTATTTATTAGTTTATTAGTTTATTGTTTATTTCTAGAATTAGCCCAACCTGACTCCAGAGCCAATGCTCTTAAACATTGCACTGTACTGAGTATATGTGTAACTATTTCTAATCAAGTATTTTTAATTAAATCGAAATAGACTGATAAACATAATTTTAATTCAAAAAGTTACATAAGGAAAATCCTTTATCACCAAACCTGCCATTTTTCCCTGTCCAGAGTCACCGATTCTCAATTTTGTGCTATTTAAAATGTATCTCCAAATCTCTACAAAATGTTATATGGTTACATCCTGAATCTTCAGTTTTAGGTGTTGTCTATTAACTTCTCACTAAGAAAGATGTGGCTTTATCTCTTATTGTCTTCCCTTCCCTCCCCTCCCCCAGCACAAACAAGCACACTTCCCTCCATCCTGCCAATGCAGTTGTATCAAATCATGGTTAGAACATTTTCCAGTGTTAATACTGACTGGCTGAATGTTGTTCAATACTGAGTCATGGAGCACAATACAATTCTTCTTTTTTCTAAACAACTTCTTATTTTCCTTAGAGTGAATTTTATCTTGGTTCGTTTTGATATTTGTTTGAATGGTTTCCACTTATACAACTTCAGCTACCCAGCCAAATGTAAAAGTCTATTGGAAATACCTTCAGACTTACTTAGTAGGTATCCTGTCAATGATCTTTTCTGAAAGAATCTCTGTTGGCTGCTTTACCTGCTCCAATCTACCTGTACAGCACCACAGTTACGTAGGTTTCCCACTTCATCACAGTCCTGGAGATTCAGCTTGCCTCTGCCATATTTGGGTTTCCTGTTTCCTCAACCCCACCACACATATTCCTCTTTTTGTGTTGTTGTTCAATTCTGCATTTTAGTTGAGGATCTCTAGTAGTCTTAGCTCCCTGTGTGAATTTCTCTCTCCTCCATTTTTATCCTTGTATGAGAATTTAACTAGATGTAGAATTTTGTATTGGAAATCATTCTTGCTCAGTAATTTAATGGGATTGCTCACTTGCTGCTTCTAGGTTGAAATTGAAAGGTAAAAACTATATATTCTTCCTGAGTTTTTGTGTAAGATCAGTTTTTCTCTGGGAAAGCTGATAGGATTTTCTTATTATCTTCATGATTTGAAATTCAGTGATGATGTATCATGGTGTTCTTTTTTCATCCATGGTTCTGGATATTTAGTGAGGCATTTCAATCAGAAAATTCATGATTTTTATTTATAGGAAACACTATTGAATAATTTTTTTCAAAAGGAAAGGCTTCATTACATTTTCTCTACTATCTTTTTTCTGAGGGGGGGAACGGGGTTCTATTGCAAGGAAGTTGGACATCTAGACTAATAGTTTAATTTTTTTCTTTTCTTTCCTATATTTTATTCTTTTCTGTTTTTCTCTAGATTTGGAGAGCATAAATGTTGTCATTCAAAAATTCTATTGAGGTTTTCATTTCAGGTTTTATATTTTTAATTTCTAAGACTTTTGTATTAGTTTCTGATTTTTTTAATTAAAAATATAGGATCCTATTTTTGTTTGCAGATACATTTTCTGTATGTCTCTAAGAAAATTAATAGCAGTATTAGATATGTAAAGTTAGCCAGTTCCACTGGTGTAAATACTTTCACCATGGCCACCAACACACAGTCACTGAGTTGAGAGTTGGGAGAAGATATCAACAACTGGCACTTGCGCCTGATCCAACAGGCTCCAGCACACCACTAAATGAAAATTTACTTGAAGTTATTTATTTCTTTAACATATTTGGTCTCTGCTTTCCTTAGATATGCAGTGATCCTTGCTTACTGTCTCATCTTTAAGACTAGGATGCTATGTAGCCAACTGAAAGCTCTAAGCATGTGGGTGGGGCTTATCAACTGTGGATTTTGCTGTAAAGTATCTAGCTGAAAATTTCCAGTGTTGTATCTAATACTTTCTCTTAGGTTGCTAAGTTTCTCAAAGAAGGATCTTTTAATATTTTGCCTAATTACAAAATGTATTTGCTTATTTAATCCCCCTGTTTTCTCTGGAGTACTCACTTATTCAGACATACATGGCTTCCCTAGGGTAGAAAGCTTTTACCCTTTCAAAAATAAATATTTTGGATTTTGTGTCATTCTAAATATGCATCTTGAAGGCCCAAGTATTTCTAGTGGCAATTGGTGCTTAAAGGTAGAGGCTTTAGAAAATATTGTGTTACTATAACACATATTAGTGATAATAAATGAAAGTAAGAAAACAGTAAAAGTAAGTATTTTTTCTATTCTGTTAAATCTCTGTATTACTAAAGCTTTTCTTAGAAAAGATTTCATCTCAATTCACATTATAGGGTGAAAGAAAAAAATTGATTAAAGTTTTGGTATGTAGCCACCAATTCCTCATTCAAGCCAAAGCACCAAGAGTCTTTATATCAGGTATAAATCTCATTTAGTCTTCATGGCAACAACCTCCATACAATGAGCATGAAAGCATCCACTTTTCTGTGTAATGAAGTGGATGTTTTACTTCCTCTAGTGTGACTTGCTAAATTCCCAAGACCCAATGCAATAATTTTGGATTTCTTTTTTTTTTCTTTACTTCCAATCAGATTATGTATTTTCCTTTGGTTAATAATATAAAAGCAGGCTTTGTAACATAGATGAGCAATTGTATGTTACTCCTCTTCAATCCGGTACTGTCCTAGTTGTACCTATTGTGTTTTTCTGAGAAATTATTTTTCTATATTGTTTATTTGTGTGTCAGGAATTTCTTGGGAAAACAAACAAATTTACAAACTATATTCAATTTTGAATCCTTTTTATGTCTTCATTTGCTTGATAGCTTCTTTGCATCTCAGTTTACTATCCTATAGAGATATCATTAATGATGAGTGATGAATAAAAATAATGAAGGGCTGTATATCTAACCAAAATCTAATAAAATTACTTAATATGTGTACAGGTGTTTTATAACACTTTCAAAAAATTTTATCTGACACTGTGAACACTTTGGCAGAATCAAAATTTTTTTTACATCAATAAGTAAAGATTCTAGAGATTTTTTGACACCAAAAAGTATTGAAATGAGCTATCACTATTTTCAAACAATGAATTCAAAATTAAAGCATACTTCCATATTGAAAAATTTTCTATATCTCAAAAGTACATATATGTGTACATATATATATATATATATATATATTATTCTAACTATACATTTTAATGATTCAGAGATTTTCCTGCTATAAATTGTTAAAATAGATGTATATTTATGTGTATGTTGCAGATCCAAAGGCATTTATAAATATAATTCTATACTGGAATTTGTTTCTTATGGAAAATTTAAACAAAGTTCATCTGAGAAGCATTTTTTGGTAAAAACTCTATTATTAAATCACTGTATTAGAAGAAGTTATGACAACATCAGTGTGAGAAAATGTATGCTTCTTTCATTAAAAGTGATGCTAGCTTTATTGCGTAAGTAATTCTTAATCTATGCAGACCATAATCTGAATTAGAAAATGTTATGTGTACATATTTTGAGATATTTACTTTACCAGCTTTAATTTTAATAAGTAGGTACAGAAAATTATGTTCCCCTGTACATGAGAATAAGGATATTTCTTATTTATCTTTTCACTTTAACTGAAATTAACGAAGGTAAATGTATTTAGTGATGCTTTATTTCCTGAGAAAAGTTGTGTCTATCGGAAATGTTGACTCAAGTTGCCATTTTAATATGAAATTAAGACTTTTCGAATGCAAGCATAATTTAATTATATATCAGTGGTCCCTCAGAACCCATAAGCAAAGTGCAAACTCTCAGAAAGTGAAACGAATTAGATGTCATTTAATGCATAAACAGAGAATGAACTTGATTTCATAATTTGTAATTTGCTATCTTTGGTCGTTCATCTAAAATTAAGAAATGCACTTTTAAATAAGACCATAATTTATTCAGTACGTTTTTTATTTAAAGGAAATAATCCACATGAAAAATATTCATAAAACATAAATAATTCAAACAAGAGAAAACAAAAAGAATTATGAACATGTGACAATATTTATATACCACTGGAAATCAACAAAATAACAAAAATGAAATCAAAATGATACTATAATGATGTTAAGAAAAGCCAATTGTGTATACCATTATTCTGGAGAATAAAATGGCAAACATTTTCAATAATCATAGTTTCATACCTTTCAAAAATGTAATCTGATTCCAAATAACTAATTCTGAATAAACAATTCTAGCAAAGAAATATGTCCATAGATGTTCTTAGTGGTCATTACATATAATAATTTTAAAACAGCCCAAAGTCTCACAAAAGTCTGCGATAGTTAAGTAAATTATGGTATTTCACCTCAACGAAATTTTAAGAGTGCATTTAAATGAAAATACAAAGAGATATAAAAACATGGAACAATGTTTATGAACTAATAATAAGTGAAGTAACACACACAATGCATGTGCACTATTGATGTAACTGCCAAAATATTTCTGCTCATGCACAGCAATGGAAAGGTAATTCACAAACGCACTTATCCTTCAGGTCATGAGATCAGGGATAGCTTTAAAGATCTTTTATTTCATGATAAGTAAACAAATAAATAAATATTGAAAACAGTCCTTGACTCAAAATCTCCATGTTAAACTTTTTGTATATATATCTGAAGGTGATTGTAAACTAACATTGTTACTTTTATAGAAATTAATAACTTTAATCATTCATATTATTGAATAGATTAAATATCAATACTTAATCAAATGACAGGTTCCACTAATATAACTGAGTCATTTGAATAAATTGTTAAGTTTTACTGACCCTCAGAGGTGATAAAAGACAATTTTGGTAATTGAGCTGAGCACCCTAAATGACTCTTCCCATTTTCAAAATCTTGTCACATTTTTTGGATGACACATTTTGTTTTGTAAAATGCAGGTGTCGATGGAATAAAATACCAGTGTTTCTGTGTCTACTGAAACTTTATTAATATCCATACCAGAAACATTTCCCATTGTTTGATATTTAAAAATAGTCCATTCTTATGAATGTATAATTCATTTTATTCATTATCAGCACTGTTTCATATAATTCAGTGACAGCATTCCCTGTGTTAAAAACCAGAGCACCAGACAGGAGAAGTTATTTTTTCCCCTTTGATGTGTAATTTATTATTCATAAATAATTTTTACAGTTTAAAAATTAAATTCTCCTACTTAAGCTTTTAAATAATTGCCTTTACTGAATACAGTTTCATGAATTAGAACTGCATCATAAAATTTAATCATGTAATTGAATTATAGCTATCACTATTATTACATTTCTACCTTAAAGTACATTGGCGCACAAATTCACACAAACACAGTATTCTCAGTCACAATAATACATTTGATAAAAATAGCTAAAAGCTAACATTTACTGGGCATTTACTGTGTGCAAGTTAATTTACATCAGTTACTTCATTTAGTTATTCCACTCATAATAATATTTACACATTTTCAAAGGGAAGAAGTTGTGCAAGTGTGCATAGCTGGTTAATGGTAAAACTGGAGTGGAATCTTAAGCAGACATACTCTAGAGCTTGTATGATTAACCACTACCCCATACAGTTTTCCATAAGATATTTGGTACATCAAGAAGGGCTTATGATTTTTAGTGGTAATATTATCCATATGCTTGTATGTGTGTGCATGTGCATGTATGTGTGTGTATATATATATATGAATATATACACTTATAAACGTATGTATGTACATATGTACTCGCATGCACATTTATACATTTATATGCATGTGTGTATACATATAGTCCCATGTCTAAATATGTGTATATATGTAGTATGCATGTATGTGTGTATATATATGAATATATACACTTATAAACATATGTATGTACATATGTACTCGTATGCACATTTATACATTTATATGCATATGTGTATACATATAGTCCCATGTCTAAATATGTGTATATATGTAGTATGTGTAGTATACATATCTTTCCATATGCATAGTTAAATGTGTGTGTTTTCTATGTCATTCATACCTGTGTTATTACATAAACATAAAATATATAAGCATATATTTACATGGTTCTAAAGGTCTTAGCATATATATGCACATAAAAGGAATATGTTCTTTAAAAATATCTTTTTAAAGGTAATGCAATTAGCATACGTGACAAACTGATTATCAGGCAGCTGCTTCAGGGTTTGTAATTAAAACAGTACAAAATGCAGTGTCTTGGACATGGTAGTGTTAGTGTCACTTCACCCTTTCCACAAATGTTTTTTAAAAAAGGAAAAGGAAAAAGTAAAACACACATACTAAAGCATGATTGAACTTAAGTGTACACAAAGCCTTCAATTTGAGAATATGGATCAATTTTCATTTACATAAGTAGGCTCACAGTAATCAGAGAACTAAATGCAAACAGTAGTAAAGTCTGTAGTTGGTTCTGTGATAAATAGGAAAGAAATGGTTTAATAGCAAAAGCCATAATTATCCACAGCTCTCGGTTTACAATTAGTTTTCTTTGACAGTTATAGTCATAAATGCCAGCTTTAATCATGTGTTCAGGTTGAATTAGGTCTTGCCGATGCTGGAAGAGATCTAATCCGCTTTCTTTCCTACTTATAATGAAATAATAATGCAAATTCACTACATTGATGGGACGACCCATGTGAATTTATTATAGGCTTGGAGAAGTCTCTTGAAAGGGATAAATTCTTTCTGGGTACAGACTTGAGGTAATTCAAGCCAGACAAGAAAAAAAATGGAGCTGTCATCAGAGGCTAGGATATGGAATGAATTTAATTTGTATGAATAGGCTTTTTAATAAGTATAACAGGGCTAAGCTCCAGCTTTAGTTGGGGGATATTACTGCTGTCGGTTTCCAAATCTGGATGTGCTAACTTTATTTGGGAGGATAAAGACCATTTCTAAAACTCATTTCTTGTTTAGATACAGCACAAGTCACCATACCTAAGAGCACTCTATGAAGTACCCATGGTGATCAGGTCTAATTATGGGAGTTAAGTCCACAAGATGAACTAGTTATTTTCATCAATTGGCCAGTGTCAAATGTAGTTGACATTACCAATTGTTGTTCAAAGGTATATTTTAGATTACAGAAGACATGTCAATGAAATAGAACACATTTAGGTGGCTTTATTTATTTATTTATTTATTTATTTAGAAGCATGTCAATTACATCTAAAGGGTAAGCAATCTTTTTTCGAAACCAACAGAAGAAAGCATAAATGAAGCACAGTTTGAAAAACACAGCCTTCTGTCAAATCATTATACAAGAAACCAAAATTTGACCATTATGAAATGTCAGGATGCTAAAAATTCATGTTGCTTGACTTATATATATATATTTATTTCCTCCTTAGGCTACATGACAAATTCAACCTGTTTCCTCAATTACCTTAAACTGTGTCAGTATCAGTGAAATAGAACTATGGAAAAATTAGATTATTTGGATAATGTAATTGATCAGTTTCGCAAGAAATTTAATAAAAGAGTTAAGGAGTGATGAGTGTTCAATGCAGCAGCACAGAAAATATTTAAAAATCCAAATTTAGACTTTTCAAGTAAAAAATTATTTATTTTCCTCATTATATGGGTTGGACCCATTGAATATATTGTTTTGCTTTGCATTACCCCCAAATATATTTTATTAATTTTAAGAGCTTATATATAAATTTCAAGTAATCACTTTTTTCATTTTATGATATTTTAATGTTTATGAACAAAATTTCCTAATGGATTGTTCCATCTGAAATTTTCACAGCACTGTTATTGGTCGTGTTTTACATATATTCATATATGGTGAATTGTGCAATCTTTATATAGTATTGTTCACTTTTATTGTAATAAACAGTCTACTGGCACTTTATGAAACCCTAAAAGTAAGGTCATTAAATAGATAATAACAATAAACTACAGATAAATTCAATATTTTTTCAGAAACCATTTTGAGGATAAGTATATCAAAAGAGGTCATTTCTACTTTCTAGTTTGCTTTATTCATAAGAACTCCTTTGTTACGAGTTGGCAGTTAATGTTTTTCCATTCAGCAAACCTCCAAATCATATCTTCCTATCTACAATGCTCAATGAGCACATTTTACCAGTGACAGTTGCACTGTTCACATTACAATTATAACGGTAGCACTATAAGTAATTACTCATCATAAAACAAAGAATGAATCTACATTGTTACAGGGGCTCTATGAACAATGGCTCACCTTACAAATTATATAATGCAATATGCCATAGTAAAAGAGGGAGAAAGCAAAAAGTGAATGAGAAGGCTTTCGTTAATGCAAAGGCTGTATGATTTTCATTTAAAATAAATGTGAGTTTGATGAGGAAAAGATTAAATACTGAAATTTACAGTAAATTGCACAACTGATAGGTTAAGTGCTATTAGATAAAAATCAGCAGCAATGCAGGGGCTATGTAAATTGGTCATAGAGTATAAAAGCCTCCAAGATTATTTCATGGGTAGAAAAAATAGGTAGTATTTAATACAATGTATGTATTCCAGTGGAATAGGTGGGAATTAAAATACTAAATTATTTAATTTATAATGTGAAAACAACAGCAAATACATTCTAAAAATGCATACTTCAAGAGCAATATGACAATCACTAATTAATATGCAGATATCCCAAAATTTTTTACATTCCATATAGTCAATAGTTGCACTAACATATTTCTATTATACTGAAAAGTACAAGCAGGTATTACTAGATTTCCAAATATATTATTTTAAGGAAAAAAGACAAAAAATAATAATATATTACATGGGGACTTAAGTGGTATGAATTATAGTTTAATTAGTTTAAAATAAACATCTAATAAATATTAGATTCTTTTATTTTCGTTATTATGTCTAAGGTAAGTTGGGTCACGTATAAAGCACTGTCATCATTTGAAGGGTTGAGAATAGAGAAAAAACAGTCACTGGACTTTATTAAATTATACACAAATGGGATTTATAGAATTAATATAAATCAGATTAACAAAATTTGCATTGTTTTGGGTTGTGGTTATAAGAGCATTGTCTATGACTCAATTGAACAAGGTGATCCATAATTTACTTCTTGCAGTATTAAAATAAATACTTGCTTATTTATTAAAATTAATTTCTTGTTTGCATAGTATTTTGCTTTCATTATTCACAAAAAGATCAGAAAAAAGAATTGTGCACCTTATTTTATGCTTGAGAAATGGAGATACACAGGGAAAAGTGATGACGTACACAAGATCAACTCACAAGCTAATTATTTAATCATAAGTTTAGGATTTTAGAGAAAATGTAATATAGTTATCCAAACTTATACCTGAGAAAATGGAGGCCCTGAATGTCAAATAAACTACTCCAGTTCAAATAAGTAGATAATGGCAAAGTTAAAATAAGAACAAATTTGTAAAACTTCCATTTTACTTTCCATCATTTCAGGCTTTATTTTAACAAAAAATAATTCAAATTCAAACCATTACTCCTGAATCAGAAGAACCTTGGGTTTGCTAGATAGTGAGCAGGGTTAAGAAAAATGCATATGGCCTGTGTATAGTGGACAACTGCTTTTCTGTCTAGCATTCATCCCCCCCCATCTTCTTTTATTTTATTTTATTTGTCCTCCAACTCTCATTTCATGCAGTGGACAAGAGTAAGCCCTTCCTTTAACCATTAGAGATGGGCATGAAACCTAGACGAGACAAACATATTTGTTGGCCAAAGCGATTGCTTCATGAAGTGCCTAAGTAGGAGAACATCCAAATCAACCATTAAAAGTTTTGTGAAACTATAGGGCAGGAGAAATGAAGTTCTTTGAGCTTGGATTTCTTAAAGTAAGTCATGTGACAGCTGTTTTGCCAAAATCTGTGAAGAGCCTTCCTCAAAATGGCCAAAATAAATGGAAAAGTGGTGAGTGACAATAGAGAGAGTGACTTTTGTTGATGTGATTTGAGTCCTTGGATCCTTCCTTATTTGATGTACTACTGGAAGTTTTAAGAATGCGTACCAATAAATTCTTTTTCACTTCACTCAGTTTGAATTGAGTTTTGTTCAGTCAACATTAAAACTCCTATTAAACCCTGTTTCGTAGCAAGTGCTGGCATGGATAGTTCTCTTACTGATTGAAGAAACAAACAACAAAAGAGTGTGTGCCCTCGAAATCTCAACGGAAAGAGAATATTGCCATGGAGACTTGGAGGCAGTGCCTACGACTGCAGATGGAATGGCTGTAAGGAAAAGAGCCACCGTTCCAAGGTATGAACTTGATGTCCCCTAAAAGTTGTCAGAGGCTACATGAGTTTACAGCCATGTGCAGAAAATTGCAGAAAATGTCAGAAATTCAGGACACCAAACGAGGAAAAAACTAAGTAGTTCTGCAATAAAATGCTGGTTAACAAAGGCAATAAAGAAAAGTGTTTAACAGCAGTGAAGCTTTCATCAGAATTGTGGAAAGCAGACATGAAAATTCCCTCAGAATACAGACGGAAGTATGGAGAACGTGATGCACATATGAATGACAGAGCTTGGAAAATGGAGCAGTCACTTAAGAGTCAAATTCTAGAGTAATAATTAATCTCCATTTTATTTTCTTGTGTTGAAATTTGGCTTGAAAATATCATGTTTCAGACTAAATACCATAATACCTTTGCCCTAAATAAATTGTTTAAGATAAATTATATTTCAGGTTGTAAATTTTTTTAATTTTGGTATTTTTTAAAGGCCTAGCTCTGTATTTGATGTAATAATTTTTAAAATCATATAAGTGATAACATGTTTCTAATAGTAATATATTTCAAAATTAAAATGGGAGATTACTTTAATACATTTCTAATGTCCACATTTTTTAAACTTTTTTTAATTCTCAGGATACTATAGTTTATTGCTATTGCCTGAGTATTTACAAACATATTTTATTTTAATCACTTAAAATTAAAACTATATGGGCCGACCCATGGCTCACTCAGGAAAGTGCAGTGCTGGGAGCGCAGCGGCCCTGGGAGTGCCGAGGCCACGGGTTCGGATCCTATATAAGGATGGCCGGTGCGCTCACTAGCTGAGCGCGGTGCAGACAACACCACACCAAGGGTTGTGATCCCCTTACCGGTCACACACACACACACACACACACACACAAACACACACACACACACACACACACACATTAAAACTATATAAGATTCATAAAACTTTAAGAATGAAATAAATTTAAAATTCTCATCCCTTTAAATTCAACAAATATTTATTGAGCACTTATACTATATCAGGAAGTGTTCCCAATTATGGGAATGCAGTCATGAGTAAGACAAACCACAAGGTCCTCCCCTCCAGGTAATGAGAAACACAAAATAGAGATCAATAATATATGATCGAAAAATTTCAGATTTTTGTCCTGTACCATAAAAAAGTGAGCAATTAAAACACAGTAACTAGGGTAAGGAATTCAAGTGAAAACACTCACCATGATAATTTTTTATTTTATGAAAATATTTATTTTAATGTCTGCATCGATTTAAAAAACTAGCATGTTTTATGAGTTGGGAAGAAGCAGACCTTCATTCAAAACCTGCAACACACTTAGGAGCATCCCAAACATGCTAATAGAAATGATAGCTATGTAAAGATGTTAATGGAAATAAAGTTAACTTTTTTGCAAAGCTGTAGGAAAGGGGTATAATTTATGTAAAGCTGTAGCGTGGCCTAAGTCCTCAGTAAATATTGCCTCTCTCCACAGAAGGATGTATTGAAAAAATAAAAGTATCCAAACAAAAGCAAATGTCTGTATCATTCTTATACTTCCATTTTATTCATATGATAATTGTTCACCTGGTAGTTGTTATAACATGAAATGAAAAGAACTTGGTGATAAGAGCAAATCTTCCATAACCTTTTACTTCAGTTTGTGTTTTCCTGTAAAAGTATTTTTGGGATTCTCACATAATAAGTACTGGAGGCTAAAATGATAATTAATGCCAGTCCCCATTCATATCAAATGTGTTGAACAACATTTAAAACATACTCTCTTGGGCCCACCCAGTGGCTCACTCAGGAGAGTGTGGCGCAGCAGGACCGCCGCGGGTTCGGATCCTATATAGGGATGGCCGGTGCACTCACTGGCTGAGCGCGGTGCGGACGAAACCAAGCCAAGGGTTGCGATCCCTTTACCAGTCATGATAAAGAAAAGAAAAAAAAAGAAAAAAATTAAAAAACATACTCTCTTGTTCGGCACTGGTTGATTCTAATCCAAATGAAGGAGGCAAACTTGCAAAATGCCAAATGAACTCTTAATACAACCACTTTGAAAGGAAGTTGGAGCAGTACCTAGCAAAGAAATTTTTCTCCTTTGTATGCTAATTTGATTCACACCTGCCACCAATTCAAAAATGGGAATACTGGAATACGGCTTCTGATACTTTTGTGATATATTAGCCAACTTTCTACCTATTCTCTGTCAATCACAGTAATAGAGGACATTGGGAGAAAGCTGCTGCTTGTGGAAAATTATTTGCAGAGAAAAAGCTATTGAGGAATTGGTCCTATTAAACCAAAACAATGAAAGTAACTGGCTTACCCTCCATTTTAGATCCTGCGACAGATTGAAAGATACTTGAAACATTTTGGCAGTGCTATTTACTAACACCTAGGATTTTCTACATTCATTGTTATAAATAAAAACCACAATGTTGATTTTTTTTGTTAAATATTTACATGTATCAACATAGCAATTAAAAAAATAAAAGTAAGTATATCAAAAAATTTTAAAAGTACATTATATAGCCACAAGAAAATGATTTTTAAAATAAAATATAATAAACACATAATATCCAAATTCAGGTCATATTTATTTTTTGGAATTGATAAATTAATCTTAATTATTTCATGAGTTACATTTACAATTCTATTTCAACTTATAATTAAACACAATGTGCTTAGAAACTCAATGAAAAAATGAAACAATTATCTGGACAACTCAAATAAATAAAATATATTATGTAGTTCATGTGAAAGTTTCTTCAACCCACCATATCCACTGCATTTTTCATTTTCTGACCTAACTTTTCTCTACAAGTAATCACCACAGTTAAACTACAGGGATTTCAGTTAGAGATACCATGATCAGTTTTCAAAACTGATACTCACTGTCAATGCTATGAAGAGGGATATATTATAATTGTGATGAGACACCCATATCAATCAGTTTACCATGCTTGAATTCCCTATTATATACAGTCCTACTAAACACAATATTTCAGGTTTTGAAATTTTAGACATATTAGTGTATTCATCAGACCTGAAGATGTTTTCAAAAACTTAATGCTTGAACATTGAGCATTCTGGAATAATTTTTAACAAAAATGTGAACATAACTTCTCTTCACATATTTTTTCTCCATCACTCTAGTCTTATTTCAAAATAGACCCCTGTTCTAGAACTTTGAATTTTTTTGTTTCAAGAAAGGTTATGCATAAAAGACGTTTCTGTGGTTGTTATACTGCTTACTTTTAAAGTTTTCTTATGCACAATACATTACAAAATAATTATAAATGTACCTAATCCTGGAAATAAATTCTGCACAGATGATTTTTCATTTTATGGGGTGGGGAGGTGGGACACTTCCTGAATAGAATTGTTGCTCCACTGATTTACTCATTGTGTAATTATTACTTTAATTGTGGCTTTCTCATCCCATTTACTTCTCACAGAAAGACTGAGGTAACAGTATAAAGTGGTGTATAGTCTATGAGCAATTTTTATAGTCATTTCATACTTTTATGTGTATACATATATTCTTAAAAATCGATTGTATTATAGTACCACTTTGTAATCTATTTAAAAATTTACTAATATATTTTGAACACACTTCCATGCAAATAAGTATAGATTTTTCTCATCATTTCAATGACTCTACAGTACTCCATTACATACTTCAACCCTCTGCAATAAAGGAGGTGCTTCAACCACTCCACTGTAATTGCTTGTATCAGGGTCACCAATTACTTCTGTGTAACTAAATCGAGAGGATGCCTGTCAACCACTATCCTGTTTAAAATATCTGTATCATTTGAAACTATTGATTGCTCATCAAAGATAGTCTCTAATCCTCCCTATGGTGCACACTCTCTTGGTTTTCCACAACATTGGATGTTCTTTCTTTGGCCAATTTTAGGTTTTTTTCTACCTCCTTAAATCTTGGTGATTCTCAGAATTGTTTGGGGGCCCAATCACAGAGTGAAATTATTGAAAATCAGAAATAAAGAGAAAACTCTGACAGCAGCCAGAGAAACAAAAGATGTATTATCTTCAAAGGAACAATGAGACTGATGGCTGACTTTTCAACAAAAACAATCAAAGCCAGATGGCAGTTTAATGACATATGTAAGTGCTGGAAAAATTTCCAATATACAATTCTATAGTCAGAAGAAATATCCTTCAAATGTGGAATAACAGGTATCAGACTCACCCTCTCTCCATAAACAACTATGAAACTGGAAATACTATATGAAACAAGTTTTTTAAGATACTGGGAAATATATAGCATGAGGTTATTATCTGTGAGAGAAGGGAAATACATTAGGTGAACATTTCATTCATCAAGATTTCTACCTGGAGGATCTTTCTGAACCATAACAGAAAGAAAGGGAGCCCCAAAAGAGATAAATGATCTCTTGTTGAAGAGAAACAGTAATTGTAATACGGGATCACTAAGGCAGCTGAAATTTGGAAAGCAGGATATGAGAATTGCTGACTAAATTGACATGATAGTAAGCTCTTCCCTTTGAAGTAAGACTAATCTCATACTAGAGTAAGTGCTACTTTAGAACTTTTTGGGATCACTAAGGAAGCTGAAATTTGGAAAGCAATCCATGAGAATTGCTGACTAAATTGACATGATAGAAAGCTCTTCCCTTTGAAGTAAGACTAATCTCATACTAGAGTAAGTGCTACTTTAGAACTTTTCTGACAAATCCTAAAAAAACAGGACTCAACAGAGATAGTAAATTAATTGCCTGTAAGAGCAAAACTTGTCATTTTTTTAAAAAAGTCAACAGACTTTTTTTCTGTTGAAAGCAGACTTTCCACAATGAAACATCCAAAAAGCAAGTATACTATTGCAACTTAATACTCATATACAGAAGTAGAAAACTGTGATATACAGCTAAAAGGATAAGGAAATCATAGAGATGCAGGAATGTCACCAAATAGCACACTAGAAAGTTAAAGGAGCTGTTATGTGTTAAGTTCAAAGATGTAAATAAAAATATAGGCATCAGGAAGAGAGATGGAAAATCACAACATAGAAATGGAAAATATGAAAAAGCAACAGATGATTTTGTTTCCAACCAAAATGAAGTAAATGTTACTAGACTAACCCTCCTGCCATTTAAAAACAAACAAACAAACAAACAAAAAGTGTTTTCAAACTTTGAACAATAGTCAGCACAAGGCTCTAACCCTGATAGAAGAGAAACAGACAAGATAAATTTTATGATTGTCCCAGCTTGTCGAATGTCTGGAAGCGCTTTCTGCACCTTGGTATAT
>NW_007730393.1:110345-112244 GCF_000696425.1 Galeopterus variegatus
TCAGCAGAAGGCTAAAATTCAGCTCTATAGGATATTCCACGAGACTGAACAATGAACAACTACCTTGGATCTATAAGCTAAACAGCTATAAAAACACACAGAAAGACATTTGAATTTAGACAAAGAAGAATATAGAGATATTATTGAACACTTGGAGCTTTTTTTGTACATATATATATATTTTATTTATATTTTTATTTGTCAATATACAATGTAGTTGATTTTTGTGTCCCTTCACCAAATCCTTTTCCCCCTTCTCTCTCCCCCCCGACCCATCAATGTCATATCTGTTCACTTGTTTTAACAAGCTCAAGGAATTGTGATTGTTGTTGAACACTTAAAGCTTTAAGTAGAGACTTCACAAAAGCTATACATACATTTTGAATAGTGATAAATCATTATTCAAATAAAGACTACTTTAGACCTAAGTTATTAACTGAGGAAATTAAAATATTTTGTGTTTTATGATGATAATGTCATATGCTTCCCATTACAAAGTTTGATCTCTAATCCAGAGTTCTGCTTTACTTTTAAATCTAAGAATTCCTTTAAAATGTTATCTACAATTATATTGAAATTTCCCCTGCAAAGTTTTTTCCAAATTAATATTAATGGAATATAATCTAAAAGCTACAATGACTCAGTGAAAGACATATAATTTGGCATTACTTTTAGTAGAACATAAACTATGTAGAAGAGTTATTTATAACAATATATTTAGTGATTTTGCTGAAAGTAAGACACAAACAATAATTCTTATGAAATAAATATATGGTAATTGGTGAATCATGTATTTCTTTATTATTCACTCAAACATATCAGGACTATTCGGAGACATTTATCTATAGATGTCTTGAATTTCTGTATTTCTTGCAGGCAGCGTTATTGACAATCTTTTGCTTCACATTACTTTTTAACTTATTTTTATTTCAGCATTTATTTTTTCATTTTTGTGGAGAACAGTGCATTGTTTTAATACATGCATATACTGCACAATGATTAACTTAGAGTAGATAGCATAGTTTTGTACCTGTTAGTCCAGCACTTATCCACCCTCCTCTCCCCACCCCCCTGACATACTTGGAAGATACAGCATCTTCCTTCGAAGAAGGAGGCAGAAATTTGCTGTCCACAATAATAAAGACTATGTCTATCTCATGAATATGCCCAAATAGGTTTGTTTGCAGGTTTGTCAAAAAGTTTGTGTTTTTCTATGGTCAGGGTTCCACCCTTGCACTGCAAGACACTCAATGAATAGACATTATGTGGCCCTTGTCATGTAACCTTGTGGAAATTGGGGCTCAATGAACTGATGTAAATGATGATACTCTGGCTTTTATAATGCTGTAAGTAATACAGTTTTTTGTCTCTAATCCGAGAGTCTCATGTCTTCTGCCACTGTTTAGGAAAATGTGGCAGGCTAACTTGTTAGGCTGCAAGTAAGGTAAAATCTCCCACCTTTCACAGTTCTTGATAGGGACCACCCAGAGATTTATCAGACATGGATATAGAAATTTATCATCTTTGATATTTTTTATTTTAAACTATATATTTATGACAGATTTTTCTATTTTGTCCTTATGAAGATAAATTTTTCAAAATTTTATATTATTAATTTTATTTAAAAATTAAATATTTGTCAGATGATACGTGGGCCTTCATTTTTGCTGTGATCTCAGTCTCCACATATAGCAGGGGTGGACTTGTTAATATGTGGTGTTCTCCAGCCTACGTACTTAACCTATATATAGAATTTGTGCAACCCTGAATATTGAACTTCCAAAAGTTTTGCTATAAACTCCACTTCCTTATACTTCATGTGCCTACTGGTGAGACCACTTTGTCAGACATATAACCTCACACTTCTGTCATTAGGCAATATTGTTTACTTTCTACTTC
>NW_007730393.1:112583-120640 GCF_000696425.1 Galeopterus variegatus
CTTTGTCAGACATATAACCTCACACTTCTGTCATTAGGCAATATTGTTTACTTTCTACTTCTTATCCTGATCATAGTGACTTCCTTCTATATATTTTGAATATACAAACCAAAATTGACTTACCCAGATTCTCTTCATAAACATGAGCTTAAAATTCCCGTTTGTCAATGGGTAGTTGTATAGCCTGTATATAATGATCTCTGCTATTTTTGTTGACATCTTTTTTGTCTTATACTTAAAAGAGAATATGGGCAGTTTTCTTTTCTGTCTTCTAAAAGAATGTTCATATAGTATACTAACTAACTGGATTTCTATTCATTCCTTATTTCTTTCATGTATTCCTTGGACATTCTTTGAGTGACAGGTTCTTTGTTAGGTTGGAAATAAAAGAAAGTCTTTTTCCTTTAATAGGAACAAATAAATTATCCGAATGAAAATGCAATGCTATTTCAATGTATATTGAAATGTATATTGAAATGCAACATTTTGTAAGAGAGGTTGTGTGTTTTCCCTTTTTTAACAACAGACATTAATGTCATTAATGGTATTTTTAAATAGGGTAAAAATTTTCCAATTGACTATACATAAAAATACCTAATTTTTGCTCTTACTTCAGAGTTTTCAGGGACAACAGAACTGTAGAAACTCTGGGAAGAATGGCAATATTCATACATTTTTACAATAATGCCTTCATCCAATGCATGGTTAAATGGGAAGAAATGACAGTACAAAAGAATGGTTATATGCCAGTACCATGTTGTTTTGATTACTTCACTTTATAGTATATTTTGAAGTCAAGGAGTGTAATACTCCCCACTTTGATCTTTTTGCTCTGGATGGCTTTGGCTATTTGGGGTCTCTTGTTGTTCAAAAACCTTTTGAATAGTTTTTTCCATTTCTGTGAAGTATATCATCAGTAGCTTGATGGGGGTTGCCTGGAATCTGTAGATTGCTTTGAGTATTTTGATAATATTGATTCTTCCAATCCATGACCATGGGATGTTTTTCTATTTAACTTCCTTAAATGGTGTTTTATAGATACATTGACTGATGGAACGGAATAGAGAATCAGTTATAAATCCATGTACCTATAGCCAACTGATTTTTGACAAAAGAGGCAAGAACATACATTGGGGAAAGGAGGTCTCTTCAATAAATGTTGTGGGGAAATTGGAGATTCATATGTGGAAGAATGAAACTAGACCCCTATCTTTCACCATATACTAAAATCAACTGGAAGTAGATTAAAGACTTAAATGTAAGACTCAAAACTTTAAGACTTCTAGAAGAAAACATAGGAGGAACATTTCACAACATAGGTCTGGGCAAAGACTTTATAAACAATACTTCAGAAGCACAGGGAGCAAAAGCAAAAATTAACAAATGGAATTATATCAAACTAAAAAGATTCTGCACAGCAAAGGAAGCAATCGACAGAGTGAAAGACAACCTGCAGAATGGGAGAAAATACTTGGAAACTCTGTTACAACAAGGAATTAATATCTAGAATACACAAAGAACCCAAATCAATAGTGAAAACACCAAATAACCCAATTAAAAAATGGGCAAAGGAACTGAATAGACATTTTTTGAAAGAAGACATACAAATGGCCAACATATAAAAATGCTCATCACTAACCATCAGACAAATGCAAATCAAAACCACAATGAGATATCATCTCACCCCAGTTAGAATGTCTATTATCAAAAAGACTGAAAATAACAAATGCTGGTGATGACGTGGAGAAAAGGGAACTCTTATGCACCGTTGGTCAGACTATAAATTAGTATAGCCACCAGGGAAAACAGTATTGAGATTTCTCAACTACAGATAGCACAGATGGTTGTATGCCATGCAGCAACCTCACTACTGGGTACAAAGGAATGGAAATCGACAAGTTGAAAGGACACCTGTGCTTCCGTGTATATCATGGCTGTATTCACAATAGCCCAGAGTTGAAAACAACTTAAATCCGTCTTTCCACAGATGATTGGATAAACAAATGTGATATATATATAAAAGTGGAATACTACTCAGCTATAAAGAAAAGAATGAAATTCTACAATTTGCAGCAACGTAGATGAGCTTGGAGAAAATTATAAGTGAAATAAGCCAGGCACAAAGAGAGAAATACCACATGTTCTCACTTATATATGGGAGCTAAAAAACTTAACCTCCCAGAAGTAGAAAGTAGAATAGTAGTTACTAGAGACTGACGGGAGGAAGAGAGAGAAGGGGATGGGGAGAGGGTGGTCAGTGAATACAAAATCGTAGAGAGATAGGAAGAATGGAGAGACTACAGTTAACAGCAAAGTACTGTGTGTATTTTGAATAGTTAGTCACGATGATGTTTAATGTTCTTAACACAAAGAAGTGACAAATGTTTGATGTGATTGATATACTCAGCACCCTGGTATGAACATTGCATACAGTACAAATGCACCCAAATACTATAACATATTGTAATCCATAAATATATACAATTAGTATGGGTCAATTAAGAAAAGTATATTAAAAAAAGAGGAAAAAAGAAATAAAGACTGGAATAGTGGTTACCACAGGCAGGGAAAGGGAGGGGGTGGGGGGCCAAGGAATGTTTGGTAGAATGGAACAAACTTACAAAGTTACAATTAGATAGGGATAAGTTCTGGTTCCCTAGGGTGACAATAGCTAGTAATAGTGCATACTATGTTTCAAGATAGCCAGGAAAGAGGATCTTGAATGTTATAGCCACAAAGAAATGATAAATGTTTAGGTGATAGACATGCTAACTATTTTGATTAGATCATTATGCAATATATGCACATATTGAAACAACAAACCGTACCCCATACACATATACAATTTAAAAAGATAAAATTTAAAAAAGAAAAAGAAATGAGTAGATACAGAAAACCACTTGCTTCATTTTGCATGACAATTTGGGTGAAATTGAAATGAAACAAAATAAACTAAAATAAAACGTTCTGGATCCAGGACAGAACAACCTATCACAAGTGGGTGCATTTCTAACAGATCTGTTAGGAAAAGAAAGTTGCTGAATAAGTGGGACCATAGTAATCTTTCTTGAGCCTATTGTACTTTTTCTGATAAACAATAGTTGTAGAAACGCTGGTGAATATCGGAGGTTACATAGTAGCAAATGTTCATTTGTATTGCTAGTCTACAATTCTACAAGGAGGAGTGAAGTACGGAGCAAGCTTTCTTGGGGCTTAAAGAGTCATGTAAATATACATAGATAGTTACAGTATAAGCCCAATAAGTAGAAGAGTTTCATTATAAATAAAATCTTACCAAGGTGAGAATTTATACCCAAATCCTGGTGAAAACAATTAACACAAACAAATCATTCTGAGATAATTTAAAAGCTGCTTCCAGAAGGAGGCTGTTTAACAAATTCAGGGAGAAAGTACAGACAATGTTATAAAACTAACACTTCCTATGTGTCTAGGACCCCCCACCCAGTTAGGAGACTAACTAGATAAAATGATAATTCAGAAAAACAAAAAGGAATAAGAGAAGGGAGATTAATATCCTCATTTGACTTGTGAGGACTTAATAACTTTTCCACTTTTGGGTTGGTTAAATGAGAAATACAGATTTAAGGGGAAAATGTTATTTCAAACTATGTTTGTGTTATTTCAAACATAACCACTAACAGAAATTAAAGTGTGTTTAACCTTATATGGAAGCCACTAGCCACGTGTGTCTCCTCAACATTTGAAGTATGGAAAAGAAACCAATTTTTTGCATTGTTCAAGTTTGACTAATTTAAATTGAATTAGCCACATTTGACTTCTAGCTGTCTTATGGGACAGTGCATGTATAAATAAAGAACTCTTCTTCGCAAGTCTTATTTTCTAGTGGTGAAAAAAGAAAACAGACAAGAAATTTGTAAACAACCACATAAAATAATAAGATAATTTTAGATTGTGGTGAGTGCCATGAGTTAAATAAATAGGGTAATGTTTTAGAATGCAATGTGGGTGTGTTTTGGCAAGTACTCTAGATAGGGTGATGAAGAAAAGAGTTACAATTTATGTTTAATCCTAAAATACAAACTATGAATAACAGACGTGATTTTACAGTCTCTCTTAGCCCTATATTAAATAATAGACCATGTTCAGATTTACTTGATTCCTCTAGCATAGCCCAAGCTTTGCTGAACTTCTGCTCGTCCTGTGCTCATTTAATATAACTAGCATCTGCAACAGAGCTGGTGACTTTCATGTACTGAGACCCTTATAATTGTACATAATATATTTATTCTCTTACCATCTGCAATATTTTGGTTTGTTCTTAAAATAGAATTTTAAATACGGTTTCTAAGAAAGTTTGTAACTGCTAAGTTCTGCTGTCAGTCAGCCAGAATTTTTATCTTTTCCAGATTTGATTGGAAAAAAAATTGATATGATTGGCTCTGTTCTGATTTCTGTGTTGGTGTTATCTTGTATGATGAAAAAAGGAGGTGAGGAGCAAGGGTACTATAATCTTTAGTCAGCCAGAATTTTTATCTTTTCCAGATTTGATTGGAAAAAAAATTGATATGATTGGCTCCATTCTGATTTCTGTGGTGGTGTTATCTTGTATGATGAAAAAAAGGAGGTGAGGAGCAAGGGTACTATAATCTTTAAAATTAGTTCTCTAGGGCCGGCCCGGTGGCGCACTGGATAGTGCGCCGCTTGGGAAGCGCGGCGGCGCTACTGCCCGAGGGTTCGGATCCCACATACGGACCGGTTCCCGCTCACTGGCTGAGTGAGGCGCGGGAGCAGCACCCAGGGTTGCAATCCCATTGCCGGTCCCCGGTCCGGTGCGGGGGCAACACTGAGGGTTGCGATCCGTTGCTGGACATGGAAAAAGACCAAAAAGACAAAAAAAAAACATGGAAAAAGACCAAAAAGACAAAAAAAAAAAAAATTAGTTCTCTAAATTTGGATGGAAAAATATTTTCTTTTTTGCAGAGACTGTGGGAAACCATTACATACCACTTGACTTCAGATGCAAAGAGATATTCATGTGTAATCATTAGATATACAAGACCTTTAGACTACCTGATATTAATCATGGAAGTTACCCAAAGAAGCACTGGGTCACAGGGAAGAGAGGAGGCTCACTTAGCTTAAACAGTTGAAAAGTCTTCTCAAAGGAAGTTGTTAGGCTTAAACTTCAGAGAAATATAATAAAAAGATGGTGTTGTGAGAATAAAAGCACAAAAATAAGATAAAAATTAGGGAACTGAAAGTAGATTGATATAATATACATAAAGTCAAACAGAATAGTATAATTAAAATTATGTAGATAATGAGACCCTTCATAAAATGAGTGTCTGCGAGTTAAATATAAACCCTATATTCTATAGGAGAAAATTATACAATGAATTCATGTAAAAAATGGCTTATTAATTATGTTGAGGAAAAAATTCTAATATTTTATTCTCCAAATAAATTGTACATTTAATCCAGAAGAAATAAGCTATTTTACTGTAAAGAAATCCATGATATAATGAAGATTTTTGTTATTGATTTTACAGCTGGTCAATCTGTAAACAAGCCTAATACTGACAATTTGGAAATTTGGAATTTCTCCCAAAAGATATAAATCTGTAAATATTTCCAAAAATACAAAAATCAGCAATCTTATATGATAAAGCTAAAATAGAATTTGTTGTTTCACACATTGGTAAAATTGTTTAGTCAATAATTCTATTAAGTTATTATGTACTGGTGAAGTGATTTCGTGTAAAAATTGAAACACGGCACATCACAGATGACTATCATTTTAAATGTAATCAAATATACAATCAAGAGTTAAAATAATTGAGTCATTTTGCTAATCTCTTTTTTGGTGGGTCAGAGATTAACTTTACAAGTAGCTCTTTAATAATGAATCAACACAGGTGCATTCTTTCACAGTCTAGAGACAGAGGATACACACAAAAAATCCATCAATTGTTCTTATTAGTAGTAGCTTTATTTGGTTTAGCACTTTTTTGAACTTTCAAACAATAATTATATAACAAAGGATCAAACCACAGAAATCAGTCATTTACATTTAGCTACAATACACACTTAATTACATTTAATCAGCATACTCATCAAACAACATATCTAAGGGCTTGGATTATTTATTACTGTTATAAAGCCCCTTTTTAAGATGGAAAGTAGTCACAGTCAACTCCATCCAAGTGAACAGATAGAAAAATGCTGAAGGTATTTAATTTACCATAGGACTTTTGCCAATAAAATAATTTGTTTAATTATTTTAGTTATATATTTAGTTATTCAGTTAATGAATTATTAGTCACCTAATTTTGCCTTGACAAATAAGACTACCAAAAAAGGAGTATTTGATAAACATATAAAGTATCATATTCTACTCTAAAAATGTAATCTCTTGTTTCAAAGAAATGTTACTGCAGTAAAATGTCATTAGCAAGTAGTTTTATTACATACTATATAAAATTATCTGGTCTAAAGTTTATAATTACAATATTTACCTTTTGGGGGGAGGGTCGTTGTGGATTGAAATATGTAAATATCTAAATTTAATACATTATTCAAGCATAAAGCATTCTTGAAATAGATGTAAACAAACCCTTAAAGTGAGTATATCTTTAAAAATTCTAATATGTATCATTTTAGTAATATAAGAATCCTTCTCTGCTAGTGTTGTGAGAAAAACAGCTGTGCCAGTTCTGTTAGGCAACTGAGTTATACATTGTTCTGTGCATTGGTGAGAGCAATTAGTAATCAATGTTAAGTGTCCACAAATATTCAAAACTATATTTATCACTTGAAGGTTGAGGAATAGACCTAGTGATTGATCAACATTTCAACAGTACACTATAGTAATGTGTGGCCTTTGATTGTGCTGGCATTCAGTAGTAGAAATAGTGTTCAGACTGTATTATCACTTGCTTAATGAAATTGCATACATGTAGAAATCTAGACTGAATAGTTTCTTTATTCTGAAAGACTTAACAAAACTGCATTATAAATTTGTTATAAATTCTATTAACCATTGCTGAAAAATCTTAGTAAATATTTATTTATATTCAGTATAGTAAATGGAAGTTTGATGCACATTAGAATTTTATTTTCTCAACTGTATATTATGTGAAATAAACATTTCCTTATCCTCAGAACTCTCAAATAGAGGAAGAGGAAAGGCTACTTTTACTGATATGAGTAAGTGTTAATTTTTATTATCAATGAGTTATTGCCAGGGAGATAAAATTGAAAATATTGCTTTAATTCAATGTGTTGTATTGTTAAATGCTTATCTTTTTACTTTATTTTATTTAAGCTAATAGATTTTAAAGTGATAATGTTTATTGGTTTCTAGGAATAAAATGCTATGGTTGAAATTTAATTACATCACCTCAGTAAACTATGTTCGTGGGCATTTAGTTCCCTAATTACAAGCTGTTATTCTGAAATTGGTATCTGCTTATGTTTCTACGTATATTCCTTTAAATATGAAAAGTTTTTGATGGGTTGTTGTGGGAAATTCTTCATGATATTTCTAAATGTCTTGTGACATGTTTTTCCCTGACTACCTTTTAGAAGATAGGGCTTATGTCTTCTTCTCGGGCAGATGACAAATTTGTTTCCAATTCAATACAATAAAGATAATGTCTCCCTCTGGTGCGAAAGTTGAGCAGGTTTGCTAGCAGCTCCCTTATGGGATTGGGGGTTTCCTAAACTTGGTGTTCCTCAGCTGTGACACAAACCCACCAGGTGCACAGCATCTACCACGAAACAGGGTGAGGAGAACCGATGGGAACATGAAATACATGTTTTCTTCTGCGCCATGAGTAATAAAGTCTTTTACCCAGGAGTCCTGTCTTCTGCATCATCTAAGCAATGGTGGCAGGCTAATTTGTTAGGTTAAAGGCAGGATAAAATCTCCATGCAGCTCTTGACAGAAAGGTGTATTAGTTATTTTTATATAAGAATTTCCCCTAAAACTTAGTTATTTTAAATTATATTAAATATTTATTATCTCTCATAATTTCTTTGATTCAGTAATTCAAGAGCAGATTAGCTAACTGGGC
>NW_007730393.1:121800-126750 GCF_000696425.1 Galeopterus variegatus
GAGCCACATCTAACCAGACTTCAGAAACAATCCACCCTACAATTGTGGGATGATGATGATGATGATGATGATGATGATGATGATGATGATAGTTGTATGCCAGACAAAACTTTAGGCACTTTACATATATTAAATGCTATAGTATTCACCGCATCTAGTGAGGTAAGTGATATTATCCTCATTTTACCAATAAGAAAACTGAGCAGCATGATTAAATGACTTGACCAAGGTCACAGAAGCTGTAACTGCAGATCTCTATCTACCACAACACAATCAGCAGCTACTTCTGTGACAGCTTTCAATGAAAATACTTTTGAAAAGAAATCTTCATGATATCACTGGGCCTTTGACTGATGATATGCCAAAGGGATAAAGGTAGAAATGGAAATATTTCTAACTAATGAATAAGTGAATTTTGCCTTATATTGATGAATAAAAAGGTTTTGACTGTTTAAATAATTTCAGAAGTTTTAAATATGAAAAAATACAGTTTGTTCCAAAAACAATGTTTTTAATCAAATTTCTGTGAACAGAGCACTTTAATATATGTTGTACTGTACTTTATATTACTGCATTTTATCTTTTCATCTTACAGAGTATCTACAGTACTGTTAAGTAAAATATATTAAAAGGAGACATGTATTTGCGTGTATTAATTATTGTATTCTTACTATTGTTGCTATATTCATAACAGGATAGTGCTTAATTATGCTGTTTTAATGCCTATGTTATTTAAACTAATAAATATTTACAGAAAAAATATGTCGAAATGGTATATCATACAATGAAAATTCAGTTACCTTGAAATATCAATAGCACCACCTTGGGGTGTTCAGTGTTTCAGGAATGTTATAACATGTCTCAATACAAATTCCTTACTGCAGATACAATGTGGCAGAAATGTAACTAAACCTAAATATCACACAGTTTGGAAACATATCCTTAAGTTTGTAAATTTGCACCGAAGCATAGCTTATAGCAGNTAAGAAATGCAGGTGGCAGCCACACCTGAACAATTTTGGTCACAGAGTTCAGCCTCATTCAGTCTAGAGGGAATTACATAAGAATGTAAATATCAGAAAGCAAAGATGGGGGAGGGGAGCATTTTGGAGGCTGGCTGCCGTAGTAGGAATCACAAAGACAATATGTTCTTCCATATTAATGCCTGTGGAGATTTTTTTTAATAGTATTTTGAGATGTCCCAGGATAAAGGAAATTTTTGACATTTGTCTACATATTTATAGTTCATAATCAAGAACAAGCAGAGCTATAAATTTCACTTTGTCTTTTCCTTTGTTGTAGGTGCTAAAGGTAAGATAAAGACACAATAAACCAATTTAAAACAAACAAACAAAAAAACAGTCATTTCAAGATGACAGAAATGAGTCTACAGACTACACTGAATATTGTATTTCAGAAAATGGTAAGCAGTACACCATGAGCCACATCTAACCAGACTTCAGAAACAATCCACCCTACAATTGTGGGATGATGATGATGATGATGATGATGATGATGATGATGATGATGATGATGATGATGATGATGATGATGATGATGATGATGATGATGATGATGATGATGATGATGATGATGATGATGATGATGATGATGATGATGATGATGATGATGATGATGATGATGATGATGATGATGATGATGATGATGATGATGATGATGATGATGATGATGATGATGATGATGATGATGATGATGATGATGATGATGATGATGATGATGATGATGATGATGATGATGATGATGATGATGATGATGATGATGATGATGATGATGATGATGATGATGATGATGATGATGATGATGATGATGATGATGATGATGATGATGATGATGATGATGATGATGATGATGATGATGATGATGATGATGATGATGATGATGATGATGATGATGATGATGATGATGATGGCTTCACCTTTCAATTACCATAACAGGATTTCCCACCCTCTTAACAGTCACAGTTGGGGCTAAGTTTCTAATACATAAAACTTGGGGGACACAATTCAAGCTCCCAGGAGTTTTGGGGAGATACAATTCAATCCACTATACTCACTATCTTAAAGTCAAAAAAGTCAGGGACCCATTTGATATGTAAGAAGACACTGATATGTAGGAAGTCTTTTGCTTTGAAGTTTGGTTAGACAGGGGCTTATAGGAAAGAGATAAGACAAGGACAATGGCAACTGGCTCCTTGAAGCTGAAAACAACCAGACACTCTTTGCAGGATATTTATGCATGAGCAGCACCTGCATCTCTTCCATCTAGCATGACCCTCAGGTGCTCACTCACTGCTAGATGACTACGAGAGTCTCTTCACTGCACCCTCAGCCTCTGTGCAGCCACCCACAGCCTACCCTCCACACAGCAGTCAGAGAGACCCTTCTAAACTGTCAGAGCATGTCACCCTGACATTGAATGCTCCAGTGTTTCCCCACAATATTTAGAATAAAGTTCAAAGTCCTTAGCTCACCTGCTTTGACACCCTCTCTTACCCTACCCCCCAGTCTCTCCCCTTACTCTGCTGCAGCCTCTCAGGCCTCGTGCTGCTTCTCACACACCTCCAGACCCTGCCTACCTGGGTGTTTTGGCCCTTGCTCTCCTGGAACGCTCCTTCCAACACCCCATATCTGCAAGATACCCTTCCTCACTTCATTCAGGGCTCTGCTCCGAAGTCAGGCCCTCCCTTAGCACCTAAATAAAACAACCGCCCGTCACTTCCTCTCCCCTTATCATGCTTTATTTTTCTTCATAAAACTCCTTGATGGCAGGAACTTCATCTATTTTAAGATTTGCTTCCAAAATTTAGACCTCAAATACCTCTGGGAATCTTGCTAAAAATATTGATACACAAAAAAAAAGAAAAAAGGAAAAATAATATTGATACATAGGTCCTGTCCAATAGTCTTGTTTAAAGTGCAAGAACTCTATCAATTAGTAAGAGATTTGCAAAATAGATTATGGTATTAGTACAGTTTGTCTCTTTCTGGATCCTCACTTTCTCCGCAGATGGTAGTATTGAAGTTCCCAGGGCACAATCATAAATTTCAGTGTTCCTTACTTAACCATAAATTTAGAAGTTCCCTGGGTCACTTCTGGACTGAAATCCTAAGAGCTAAAAGTATATTTTACCACACCATCTCTTTGCATTAACACTCAGCAAGGCTATAGATGGTGGCTGCTTGGTCAATCTAGGTCCAACAGAGAGCAAAGCCCATATGAAACCTACAGTGAACATTCATCACAGGAAATAAATCTTTGTTGTTTTATGCCAAAAATATTTTGGAGTTCTTTACTACTGTATGATTATTTTTTCCCTATCTTAACATATATATTATAATCATAAACTAGAATACAATATTTCTATTTAAAAGTATAGAATTCATCTATTACTTGCCATGGAAAAATCTAGACTACATTTGTGAGTGAAGAAGCTGGGTATACAGTAGTAGTATTACACATTAGCATACATAATATAAACAGTGATGTGGAGAGAAAAGTAGGATAGATCGAAACAGTCTATTTGGTATGAGGGAAAATGTTTCCAACAGAACAACGTGGTTTGGCTGCAAATCACTTGCCTTGTAGTCTCATAGTTTGCATTAGAGCAAGTATTTAGTAATATTACTTAATCTGTTAAATCTAATTGCAAAGTTTCTCATAGAATAGCCTGGAAGATTGAAAAAATGTCCAGCAATATTATCCTATACAATAAAGGCTGTCTTCAAATATAAATGGTTATGGAAATGTGGCAAAACAGATATGGGCCAGTAATTTTGAGCCTAAATAAGAAAGGACACAAATTGCTAATAATCGGCAATATTTCTTTTCTACATGATGTCCAAAATGCTAACTTTGCAAGTTCAGGTTTTGTTTTCATATTTTTTGAAATAACAATTTCTAAAGTTCCTTTATTCTTTTTATCTCCACTGACAGTCTGTAGGAAAAAATATATAAGCTTGAAAGAATTATTATATATTTTGTCTCTTTTAAATTTAGAAAAATCAATTACCAATCTTCAAGCTGGATTACTTGTTAAATATAATTTCTAAACATTGCTTCTAGAGAAAAAGCAAATGTAAAACCATATTTGATATTTTAAGTAAGGAAAAAAACTTGTTATTTTAATCACACAAATGAGAACAAGGCAACTCCACAATAAAATGAAAACTGAAAGAATGGCTTCAGCTTTGATTTTTTTTTAAATATGCCAAGGAAATTCATATTAAAAACATTGAGAATTCAATTAATGTTCGTTAAAATATTTAATATTGGTATATTAAAATATTTAACGTATTCTGAAAAGAATAAAATTTGTATAATATTACACTATCAAGGCTCAACATCATATTAAAATATAAAGCTCATTTGGAAATATTTAGATTTGTTTTTGTGCTATTTTAAGCAACTTCTTGTAGTCATTTTGGTTATTATGTTCTTAGTGAGCAATATCATTTATTTATTTATTTGAATATTCATGCAAAATGAGGTATTTGTAAACCTAAAGATGGTTACGTGAGAAGAATCTTACGTTATCAAGTATAAAGCTTTCCAGAGAAGTAGACCTAATAGGTAAACATTCTCCAACAGAAAGCGGACCAAGATCAAATTTCTCTACTCAATGCACAAAAGCTAAATTGAAAGCCTGCCTTGTCAGCAAACATTTAACTACAATGAAATTCATGTCTACTTCTAGTACCCTAATTGGAAATTCCAACCTAATTCAACTAGAAGATATTCTACACTGTAATCCTATAGCAGCATTTTATTAAAATTTGGTACTCCATATTTTTATTAAGTGTTCATCATTCTGAGTGTAGATTTTTTTTAGAATACTCTCTCTTTTAAAGGAAAATAGAAAGAAATTTGTGCTGCAGAATAAAATCTCAGGGTAATAATATAATATATGTATGATATACACAAAGAAAAAAA
>NW_007730393.1:126976-164183 GCF_000696425.1 Galeopterus variegatus
TAAAGCTTTCCAGAGAAGTAGACCTAATAGGTAAACATTCTCCAACAGAAAGCGGACCAAGATCAAATTTCTCTACTCAATGCACAAAAGCTAAATTGAAAGCCTGCCTTGTCAGCAAACATTTAACTACAATGAAATTCATGTCTACTTCTAGTACCCTAATTGGAAATTCCAACCTAATTCAACTAGAAGATATTCTACACTGTAATCCTATAGCAGCATTTTATTAAAATTTGGTACTCCATATTTTTATTAAGTGTTCATCATTCTGAGTGTAGATTTTTTTTAGAATACTCTCTCTTTTAAAGGAAAATAGAAAGAAATTTGTGCTGCAGAATAAAATCTCAGGGTAATAATATAATATATGTATGATATACACAAAGAAAAAAATCATGTTTTACCACCAAATGATAAAGTACAATCATGAAAACCTACAAAACTTAATAAGAATAATAAAAAAAGTGCTCATAAGGAAAATCCTCATCAGCATTAGAGTCAATGGCACGTAAGCAAATCTAAGCTTAATATCATAGTGATGGGAATAAAGAATAAAACCATTACAGTGATGACTTTTTATCATGCTGATCAAATAAAAACAAAAATAACTATATAGATTGTTATTGTGTTGAAGGAAGCAGCCTCTCCTAGGACTTCTAGAATGTAGAAAAGAGATATGGGTACCTGCTCACCAGCTTATCAGATGATTATCCAGCCCAGAATCAGATCATTAAGTTGCACTGAGGCAAAATGAAAGCAGGAGGATACTGCTAAAGATTCCAACTGGGCCACAGGCAAACTGTTCACTCATCTTTTCACTCATGCGTTCATTCGCCACAAATTTATGACATATCTAGTATGTGCTAGACACTGTTCAAGATATTGCAGATATAAAGATGAATAAAGAAATGTCCCACACCTTCAAAAAGATTAAATCCAGTAGAGGTAGACAAATAGATGAAACAGAGCGTTGTAGGTGCTCTGATAGAAGTGGTGAGGTCAGTTCTGCCTTGAACTTAAATGACTTCTTGAAAAAGTCCTCTCCAATTAAGCAAGGCAATCTCTTCCTCAGCCCTAAAATCCTTTATATGTATCTCGACCTAATCTGGGAGGGAGATTATTACTATTTAATTTACCAGAATATACACAATTAAAGTACAAATTGTGTAGCACATACAAAATATCCCAAGGAAATATGTAAGAGAAGGGGAATAAGGGAGGACTGGAGAACTAAATGATATCAAATTAGAGGCAGAATGGAAGAAAAAAGCAAATGAGAAGATAATCTACAAAATATTTTGTTTTATTATTTTGGAATCATTCAGCATAGGAAATTTGCCCACTATCTCTTATTTATTATACATTTATTCACTTGTTTACTCAAATCAATATGCAAACAAAGAAATTTATTTTACATTTTAATTATACTGGTTTATTTATTTTGTTGCTCAAACTGTTCCAGTGTTGACCATTGGAAGGTCTTTTAGTTAGAGCTTCCATTATTTTGATATATCCACATCATGGTAGTTTTTGGGTTTTTTTCTTAATTGAAACATAATTGATTGTACATATCTGTGGGGTACAGCATTGAATACCAATACCTGTATGTAACATGTGATGCTCAAGTCAGGGTAATTAGTATATTTAACATTACATAATGCAATCATTTTTTATGTCCCTACCCATAATAAATGGTTATATTTATGACAAATTTCTCACACACACACCCCTTTTCTCCCCCTTTCCCACTTCTGGTGACCTCAGTTCTGTTCCCTCTTTTTGAAAGTTCAGCCAGTTATTGTGATTGTTCTATCTTTCTTTCTTTTTATTGTTTGTTTATTTTTTTAGTTCTCACTTATGAGTAAGGACATGCGGTATTTCTCTTTCTGTGTCTGACTTCTTTCACTTGACATCTTTTCTCTAAGTTCGTGCGTGTTGCTGCGAATGACAGGATTTCATTCTTTTTTATGGTAGAGTGGTATTCCATTGAGTATATATGCCACATTTCCTTATCCAGTCATCTGTCGATGTGCATTTATGTTGGCTCTAAGTTTCTAAAGATGTTTTACTATATCTTTTCTAAACAGTTCTTCAATCAAAACTTAAGGTATTCATCTTTTATTTTTCTTGTTTTGTTTTTTTTTTAACTCAGTTCCTCCATGTTGGCCACTTTTTTTTAGATTCTTTTACATATTTATCTTGGTTTACCTTAAAGTCCTTGTCTGATAGTTTTATCTGGGCCTCTCTAAATCTATTTCAAATGCTTTATTCCTTCCCACTTTTTCCCTATATTTCATAATTTTTTTTATTGAACTCTGACCTTGTATGCAGAAGAACAGAAAAGACAAAGGTAAATATTATTTATGCCTGGAGATAGGCAGCCTCATTTCCTGTCTGGCCATTACTGTGGGAGGTTGAGTCAAAATAGGGATTGAGCTGAATTTCTGTTTTGTCATTTTTGTCCTTTCCATTAGGGCACCACAGACTTCAGTTTCTTCGGGAGAGGCCTGCTGTTACCTTGTGCTTCAAATGTGACTTCAGATTCCGGATGGTTTTTCTCAGGGTTCCTGATCCACCTTCAACTTTTAGCAGTCCCTGCACACCTGTCCACTGATGAGGGTCTCTCACGGCCTTCCTACTCCTACCCCAGTGGAAGACTGCTTTCCTGGTTGGTGGAGTCAGTGGAGCTTCTGACACAGCTTCGATCTCCTTAAAAAACCTGTACACCTGAACATTGGCGGGAGTGTAGGGGATTGCTTTCTCGGAACTCTTGCTAGTCTTCTAATGGCAGCCAATCTTTGCTTTGTGTCTACGATGTTCTTGGGCAGAAGAGTTTCCTGACCATCTCCCAGAAGGAGCAGGCCTCTTCTTCTCATCAGTTGAGAAGGGTTTCTTGATTCTTCTCAAGACCAGAGGATTTTTGCTTTTACCCCTGCTCCAGAAGCAATAAATATTAGCCTTGGCCCTCCCTAGGAAGGGCAACTGTTTGCTGCCCTTCCTGCAATGACTTTAAGCTTTTGCTTTACATTAGAGTGGGTCGAGAAGCAGGTAGTGATCAATGCCTGTACCCCATGCCAGCTGATCGCCTCCTGCCTAATGAGCTCCTGAGGGGGACTCTCAACAGCTTTCTGCCCTGCCCTTAATTGTTTTTATAAGTACCTGGAAGAGGACTAAGGAATAGAGTTTGTGAGTAAATGCACACTCTCCTGCATCTTGGGCTCCCAGCTTCAAAAGTGGTATGTTAACCTATACCAGGGCTTTAAGAATCTGTTAGCATTTTAGCTGATTTCTTCTTACCTGCTTGTGTGGTGACCACTTCTCCTTCCACTGACTTACCAAAGAAGAACAAATGTTATAACCCATCTTTCCTTGGAGGTGTCATCACTCTTTGCAATTCAGTTTACTTAGTCACCCTTGCAGCAATAGCTCTCTGATGGTTTCAGGAAAATTATGATTTTTGCAGATTATCTGTTTTTTGATTTGGGTTTTTTTTGTTTGTTTGTTTGTTTGTTTTCTCTAATTGTTAGGGTGCTGAGTAGCATTCTCTTGCTGCTTTTTATATCCTAATCAGAAAAAGAATTCCAATGTTTTCTTTTGAATTATCCATTTAAATTTTCTTGGGGTTTCCCTAATAAAGAAAGGAGACCAAAGAGGATATGCTTTTTGATTATTCAGTACTTTACGTTTCTTCAAGGCTTGGCCAAAATTTAGTATTAAATAAAATTTTTATTAACAACAATACTGATTTTCTAGAAATGAATATAATGAAATATATACTGATCTATTATTAAGCTCTAGCCATGCTTTTTGAGTAAGTATGATCACATCTCAGGCCTTTCTGTAGAGATGGGGTAATTTTCTCTGATTTTTCTCTTTTTAGCTATGATGAAATAACGCAGTAATATTCAAACATATTTTACTCAAGCAACTCTTTCATCAAATGAATTTTATGTTTATTCCTGATATATAAATAATATGAAAGTAAGGATATTCTGTTTAAAGGCTGGGACGAAAAAGATGAAAGAGTGCCCTTCTGTTTTTTGGTCTGCATCTGTCTCTCAAAACTTTGAAGTGGCCAGTGAGCAGCCTCAGATCAGCCTGGGAATTTTTTAGTAAATAAAGAAACCCAAACTCTATCCTAGACCTATTTATTCTGATTTCTGGAAGTAAAATCCAGGAATGTGTGTTTTAACTTTCTCTTCAGGTAACTCTTGTATTTGGACATTTTTTAGTGTAGTATGAAGATCACTGGAAACAGCAGAAAATTACCATTTTAATTTGGCTGAATGTAATTTATTAAAAGTACTCCATGTATAATAATTTAGATAATAATAATCACAGTCTGAAGCAAGAATTTCATTAAATTTTTATAAAAACAGTAAAGATCTTCTCCACATTTCCTCTAAATAATTTTACTTTATTTTATATATAGTTTTCTAAGAGAAAATTAAAAATTGCTAAGTGGAATGGTATACAAAACTTAGGGAATACACATGTGGTACTCTGCAGTTTTTTCCAGTTACAATATACCAACTCTTTTTCTACACTAGAAATGAAAAATAAATATTTGCTTTAAAATAAACTATAACAGCCAAGATATGGAACCAACCTAAATGTCCATCAATGGATGATTGAATAAGGAAAATGTATATATACACCATGGAATACTACTCTGCCATAAAAAGAATGAAATACTTTGATTTGCAAAAACATGAATGAACCTAGAGAAACTTATGTTGAGTGAAATAAGCAAAGCACAGAGGTATAAATACCACATGTACTCACTCATATGTGGGAGCTAAGAGAGAAAGAAGGAAGGAAAGAAAGACCACCATAGTGCAGTGGTCTTACAGAGGAAAGGAACATTCCTAGGGCAACAAAGCAGAGTGGCGGGGAGAGGAGGAAGGGGAGGGTGGTTGGGGGATAATTGGGTGGGACACAAGGTACAAAAGTAATATCTGGTAATGGGTATGCCCCCAGTATGAATCTGGCCCTCACATCATGGGCACAAGGGGTAATAATCAGCTTTGTATCTTATGAATATTCTTAATAAAAATAAATAAATAAATAAGCTATAAGAACTCATCTTAAAATGTAGAGTTTTATAAAACGCATACACAAAGCTCCTAACAGTTTATACTACAGAAATTGGGACTGTAGAATATCTTACTTGAAAAGCTGTAAAACATATTTAAAGAAAAGTTAAAAAGTACAATTTATCATATAACAATCGTAGGTTTTGTCAATTTATCATTTTCTCATTGATAGTTAACTGTGCATAAAGAATTGTTAATCCATAGAAAGTCTAGAACTTTAATAAACTTCATACTTTTGAGGTTTTTTTAAACTATTTGGAGCATTTTCTAATAGCAAAGAAACAAGACTCTTTTTTCTGGTGTTGAGAGAATTCCATTTACTTTACAAACATTATAAATATAATTTTTTAGATGCTTGAAATAAAATTGTTAAATGTGAGATATAGGGAAATGATTATCTAGATGAGCGAACGTGAAACTGTACATGATACTATAGAAATGCCACAAAGGGAAAGCTGTCAAAGAAAGCAACTAACATGGAAGAAGTGAAACCAGGCACTCTGGTGAAACTAGTGACTTAAAACCTGTGAATCAAGAAATCCTTAAATTAGGCCTAACCCTGAGTATACAAATTATGTGAAAAAGATACTTCAGCTTGTTTAAGCTAGATTGCGTCGTGGGGTTTTTGTCACTTGCAATCAAGAATCCTGACACTTTGTCTATTTCATGAAATGAACTTAAAGTATTTTTATATAGTCCCCACCTCATAGCATAAAATATTTATCAGGATAATTATCACGGAAATATGATATTACAGTATTCTTGTAATCTTGAAAGGTTGCACCTTGTTTTGAGTTATGCTACATGTTTATATGTTTATTTCTATGTTGTAAATTGTATTTATTTTTATTTCTTGATTTGTCATGGATTTCTGTTTTGAATTTTTGAAAGAAGTAAGTTTGTTGATTATACTATAAAATTTTATTATCTCTCTTTGTTTAACATATTTTTAATCTTTAAATTATTAGTATTTTTTTCCATTTCCTTAGGCATATTTGTAGTTATTTTTCTCTCTTGTTTTATGCTTATTTTAATAGCACTTTTTCATTAATTATAATAGCAAATTATTATATATAATAAAATAATAAAATTAAATATGTTAATTTTAATGCAAATATTGTGTTTGTAACATTTCATAAATTTTGAGTTACAACTATTAGGTGAAAATAATTTCTAAATAAAGCATAATTTTCTTTTTGATTTCTTCTCTTATCTAAGGATTAAGATTTTTTAGCCTCAGATAGTTTTGTGCTTTGATTACCTCTCATTTCTATTTTTATTACATGCTGATAATAGAAAATGTTCTATATAACTCCTTCTAGCTGAAATTTATTGAAGCTTTCTTTATGTTCTACAGTGGCTTCAATATTTCTATATATCTTTTAACATTCTAAGATAGTCTATTGTCTTTGTTTATAGGCTTGTAACATGTGAGTTGTTTCTTAACAAAAGCCTTCTTATTAATCTTCTTCAATATATGCCTTTTTTTTGAAGTGCTCTATCAAAAACTGAAAACTGTGTTCTAAAATATGTAGCTATGATTGTGGGTTTGAATTTTTTCTAATAGAATTTTTCAGTAGATACCTTAATACAGTATTAATCATTGCTGCTTCTAGGGTTTCATTACATGAGACATGGCACTACATAAGAAGAAGAGACAACAGGGAACACAAATACATATTTACTTTTATAGATGCTGTGACCTAGTTCTAGAAGATATGAAATATTTGTGGATCCCAAGAATTGAAAACCATCCCCTTTAATCTCATCTTTTTTTGTCTTTTTATGGTGAAAACCCCTCCAAAACATTTCCAGAACCTACGCCCAAAATGCCAGACCATCTGCTGTTCTCACTATTAGGCTGGTACTTTTCCAATTCTAACACCATTAGCTTGAAGAAGGACCATATGACCAATCAAGCAGGAGAGCCCATGAGCCGTACAAGTTTTACTGCTGGTAAGTTCTATTTTTTGTGTTTCAACTGAGATCTTGAATCATTATTTTGTAGCACAGGCACTCAGAATTCCCCTCATCTTATTTATTTCTGCACAGAATCTTGCTGACCTTGTACAATTCTCCTGAATTCAATAATTTAACACACTTTATTTCTATGCATATAGACTTTCTATTCCTATGCAACAAATTATCACAAACTTACCTACTTAAAAAAAAAAAAAAGAAAGAAAGAAAAACACCCATTTCTTTACTCACAGATATGTAGGCCAGAATTCCAACATGGTTGGGTTCTCTACTCAGAATCCTATAAGGTTGAAATCAGGGTGGTAACTGGACTGTGTTCCTTTCTGGAAGCTCTGGAGGAGAATTCAGTCTGTAACATGATTCATCCTAGAATCTTTATAATTTCTTGGTACTTCCCTGTAGGTTTTTATTTTTTATTACCTCTTTTTTTCTCCACTGATTTCTTTCTATTTTCTTAATATGTCGTTATTTATATATGTTGAATCTGTATTTCATTTCAACATAAAAGAAATAAAAACTCTTTAATTATTATTCCTATAACTTAGGTCAGTTTCATTATACTCCCCACCTATCTAGTTCCCAACACACATACACTTAATAATACTCTTCCATTATTTCTAGATTTATCTGAACTTTACATAAAAGAAATAAAAACTCTTTAATTATTATTCCTATAACTCAGGTCAGTTTTATTATACTCCCCACCTATCAAGTTCCCAACACACATACACTTAATAATACTCTTCCATTATTTCTAGATTTATCTGAACTTTCGGGTCATGGTTTTCCTTTTCTATTCTTGAACTCTTTACTTTGATTTTTTTCTCTATTTGATTGTAATTTTGAAGTTGAATGTTGTCCTTTTTGAGACTTTATGCTTCTGTTATTGCCCTCTCCCAGTATGAATTTTAATGTTTCAATTAAATACCATTACTATTAATATTTAGATAGGCTGAAAACTTTCATCTCCTCCTATTGTCTTTTAATTGCCCCCATCAACTTCTTAGAGTTTTATTTTTTGCTTCTTAGAGGTAAATTATTCTTGTATTTTGTTAAAAATGAATTTTCTTAAATAATAAAGTGAACCTGAAATAATGAATTTCAAAATTATTAATTTCCTCTGTGCCTTCTGTAGTATGTTTTATGAGCCCTAAGTTAGTTTACTTTTCCCATTTTCCTCCTTCTCCAAGCAGGCAAGATCTCTATGAGCACTCTCCTTAGGAGCACAGACATGTGGAAGTGCCTCAACTTCCCTCACTCACCATTCAGGTGAGACCCTATCCCCTGCTCAGTGTTGGATGTCAGGATTTCTCCTTATTTTCACAGTCCCGGGAATGGTCCCATTCCTAGCATGGATCCAATGCTTGTAGCTCAGCTGTCCATGCAAAGTTCTCATTCTATAACCACCTCCTTAATATTGAGTCCCTGGCTCAGTAAAACACAAAAACAAAACAAAAATATATGTCCCAGCATGCGTTGCCACCAAGTATCTCCTCCTCCTCTGCTCCAAAAAGATTGTTTGTTACTAGGAATGACTCATAATGAAATGTTTTGCTCTCAGTGTTTGACAATTTTCTGTCTTTTTGTTTCCTAGGAGTTCAAAACTCTCAGGAAATGCAGAAAGCTATTGATTGAGAGAGGTCAATTTTCCAGTCGCCCCCCCCAAAGCAGCATTTGCATCTAACTTACTTTGAAAAGAAATTGGGTCTTTAAAACAGGAGGCAGACACTGGAGCAAGAATGAAATAGCAAGGCTACTCTCTTCGTGAGGCAAAGCCAAGGTATCATAAAAGTGAGATCTAGTTTGTTTGGGTTTATTGATATGTTTTCTTGTTTGATATGAAATAGTGCCATTGATTTGATAATTAGGGCTAACTCCTCACATAATTTGACAGTAGGTTAGCTAAGGCATTTATGCTCAAGTTGTTTGTTTTCATTTCTCATTCTCTCTTGTATGGATTTTTGTGATAAATTGAGAGAAGGTAACACAGTTATTCAAGATTAATTTTAAGCCAAAATAAACTAACACAGATTTTAAGAATCAAAACATTTAATTGTATAATATGATGAGTATTTTTACAGGACTCACAGTAAAGCAATGAGTGTTCAGGAGGAATTGGAAAAGGTTTTTATCTTTACATTGGAGAGTGGGCCACAATGCAAATTATGATAATAAACCAACATGACTTCCATTCTTTCAAATCAATCTATCAATTAATATTTTTTGAGTGGCTACCATAGTAGGGAGACTGGAAAAACAAATGTACTTCAGTACCTCAAAGAATTTATATCTTTGCAAAGAATCTGAAACAAACTCTACACACAAATTATCTACATGGGCAGGTCATACCATAAGCACTGAAGAAGTTTGGAAGAGAACAAAATCCATACGAGAACTCTCAATGAATGAGGTAGCTTGGAAATGCAAGATAAACTCAAGGATGAAAATTTAGCTCTGCCCCATCCGAGGACTACACACACACACACACAACATATATATATGTTACAACACTTTACAACCCCAAGGACATGGAGAATACCAAATTTTGGTGAGTACAATAAATATAGCTATTGAAGTTTAAATTAATTTTTGATCCAGAAATAACTTGGTTGATATAAACAAATTTGGAAATGGTTATCATGAAAAACTAACTTCACACTCACAATCATTTGCTTCATTAGGTTCTGTTCAAAAAAATTTTCATGCTCTTCAGCCCTTTCCCTTGGAAGTCACCATTTAAGATAGTCAGAACTTCTGTTAGACAACTTCCCTAATTGGTTTTCCTCCTTGGAAAATGGTCAAGTTTTCACAAATTTTTCAGATTTCAAAAGTAAATATGTGGAAAATATGGAAAAGCATTAAAGAAGATAAATTAAATTAAAAAATGTAAAATTAAAATCATCTAAATGTAATGATTGTGTTTAATTTTGTGTCCTTATTTTGCATCGGTGTTCTTCTGATTTTCTCATGTTATTTAAAACTTAACTGTAAAATAAAATTTCCTTTAGTAAAAATTAGATTTTAATTTCTTAATGCATGTTCATTTTAATTGATACCAGTCATCATTTGGAGTAACCATCTTGCAAACATATCTATCTTACAAACAAAGTAACTTCAGAAAAAAGTTACAGAACATTTAAAAAAATGAAAAACAACACTAAAATAATTTCATAAATTACTTTTTCATAAAACAAATTAATACTGCACTAATCACAGGCTGTTTAATTATTTCAGTGACTATAAAGAAACAAACATGATCATAGTTTTATTTATATAAACCTTATAAAGAATTTTGCTTCATATTGAATGCTACTATCCCCTCGGCCACACAGTTTCATCTCTTTAATACACCCTCTGAAGACTCTTTAGTTAATGTGTATTTGAAGTATCATTCCACTCACAATGAACTGTGCTGAAAAGTACCATCAAGCCTTTAGCATTGAAAGAAATCAATCTAGTAATGGTAAATGGTCTGTGGTCTCACAGGGATAGACTCATCTGTTAAAACTTTAAAGCCGTACAAATCAAATATCCCTTCCTTTTGTAGAGTGCTTTATGTGGAATTAATGTATTTTAACCCACAGAACACTAGCATTTTGTATTCTTGTAAGATGTATAGAAAACTCATACCTTAAAGGTGCTGTGAAATTTACCATTTCAGTTTGATTCAGCTTTTTTCACTAATCATGATGGACAAATGTTGAGACACTGATCAGTAACTGAACAGTGATCTAATTTGTCTTGTTGTTTCGTTATTGTTGTACGGCCACAATTAACCAGATGTGTGCCGATAATTTTTAAAATCTTAACAACAGATTGATAGACTCTTAAAGACAGAATTGAAAATTGCCTGCAATGATTTCAAAATAGCTGGACTATCTGTCTAAACTTTTGCTATCATCTACAATAAAATAAAGCCATACAAATATATAAACATTATGTGTTTGAGACTGAAAGGACACAAAAATGATTTTGTTAAAAAAAACTTTTGCATTCAGAATTGTGGTCACAAGAGAGTTATAACTTTTTCAGTTCGCAACAAAGTCTAAGATCATGTGGTCTTTTCCACCTTTTCAAACAAAAACCCACTAATTTTTCATGGAAATTTTAAGACAAACAGCAAATAAAATGCATACATTTAGAAAATGTCATATATAGTTTTTAATCTTAACATGTATAAATAAAAAAAATCTTATTACAACAGGTTTACATTTTAAAGCCATATTTAATCACTAAATTTACAATTGTAATACAGTATTCATGACTTTGGAGCACTATGTCATAAAAGCAACAGAAGCCCAGCAACACTGACAAGCTTCTCCGTATGCCCAGAAAACAAAACCCCAAACAAGTAGTAATTAGCTTAACTTATACCAAGTTAGCCCAAAGAGAGAATTTTTTTACAAAGCTAAGGAGAATTATTTTGCTAAGAATAGTTATGTAATCTCCATCTCTAAATACCAAAGAATATTTATTTAGCTTGTTCCATCATACCCAACTTTAAAAAAGAAAAACAAATAGATATTCTTCTGAAACTACTAATTTATGACATACTTTGTTTCTAAGAATTCCCTGAAAGATAAGTAAAGTTGAGGTTAACATAGTCAGTAAATTTCCTGGGAAACAATATAGCATTGCAGATAGTCCTTCAGGAGAACCCGTGGAATTTTTCAGCATTAATAAGGTTTTCAACAAACCAAAATATTTCTGTAAAACCCATCTACACACATGAGAGTCTACACATATTTTCTCTTCCACTTCCAAGCATAGATAAGTATCAAGACAGCTTTTTGTGCAATTGATACACACACACACGTGTACTATTTTTGCAATATGTTAGCGACACTCAAGCTTTTTGTTGTTTTGTTTTGATTTTTCCAGTTATTCTATAAGGGTTTAAAAAATGATGATCTCTCTTTAGGAAACAACAGTAACTAAGGAAGTACACTTCTAAAACTTGACAAAAGGCTAAAAAAAATTAACCCAGGGACCATAAATCTTGCAACTGTGCTCTTCTCTTCACGTTGGCTGACTGAAAGCTAGCAGCACAATTTGTAGCCCATCTCTAACAGCAGCATCCTTGATTTATCACTCTTTTTTGTTTTGTTTTACCCTATTGTAATTCAAAGCTGTGTTCATCACTGACAGCTAATATGATTTGATCCTGGCTAATGTTGATATGAAAGGAGTTTACACTGAATGAATACAGGAGAATGTCTAACTTCCTTGGGCGTCTAAGCTATAAATCAGTGAGATCCAGTGAGTCAATTAAGAAATACTTTGATGATTAGTATTAGTTAGTTACAATATTTTAATATATGGATATACCCACTACCTCCCAATACTGATAGTTACTGTAGATAGATGATAGGAGATAGATGATATATATATAGATAGATAAGACATTTGAAATAAAGAAAAACAAAATAAGTTGAATTATAAACCAGTAACAAAGGAAAATATCTCCCTATTAAGAATTAGGAAGCATGGTAGTATCTACATATAATAATACTTATGTGTATAAGTTGTATAAACCATAAAATATTTCAGTGTGATGGAGTGGTTGTCCAGAACTAGTGTATTATGAGGCTATGATTATCTTATATTAGATTCCTTTTGCATTTTAATATATATCAAAAGTACTTATTGTATAGGCCTTTTTGTTGTTTGGGTAATAAAAATAGTGATTCAAAACATTAAACAGCACTTCCTGCTGTGCCTTGTGGCTCATGCAGAGCATTAAATGCCAGCATGCCAACCAATCACAACAGCGCTGAGCAGCTTTTCAGATTTATATAATGCATAACAGATTGTAGCTGGTGGGTTTACGCATGGCTTTAGAATCTTTTTGAAACCTTTCTTTAAAACATGTGAATTGCCTTTAGTCTCCCTATTTGATAACTACAACCATCTCGACATGGCAATACCACAGTATCACATAGTGTGTGGTTGTCCAAACTAAGACAAGCTGCTCAACAAGATCTTAAAGCAATGGCAGTGGAAGATGCCAGATCATCCTTTCTATGCATTAAACATTACAATATCCCCATTCAAAAGGAAATACATCTCTGTTTCAAAGTAGTTCATTTTTCCAATTGTTGTTATTTCAGATTAAAGAAATTTTAATGCCCAGAAGTACAAGGAAAAAAAAGATTCACTCTCTCTGTTAATATAATCCATATTGACATTAAAATAAATAAGAGTACATTTTACTTTTAAATAATAAATGCTTGAGCAAAAGTCAAACCATTAATTAGCCAATTTACTAACTTAACAACTACCTATTGAACACCTGTAATTTCCAGAAAATATTTTAGGTATTGAGAATACAGCAATAAACACACCCAAAAAGGTCCCCATTTCCATGGTGCAGATACTTTAGTGCCAGAAATCAAAATAAAAACTTTCACACAAACCAATTTTTACTAAGTGAAATATAGTATAAAATGTGAATAAAAACAAAGTAAATGGATAGAGAGGGATGGGGAGAGATGGCTATCTTATAGAGTGCTCAGAAAGGCCCCTTCGGAGGAGGTGATATATGAGCAGAGACCTGAAATAAGTAAGGAAGTTGGGGATGGGAGAAAAGAGAAGAACCACAAGCACAAATTCCCTTATCTAGGAGAAACCTTGGAGAATTATCTTTAATTTATATACTTAAATACTTAACATGTGAACATAAATCACTCTCTTTTTTTATGCTTCTAAGCTGGGGATTTATTAAACAGCACCATTTTCACAAAATTAGCATATGGGGAGTTATCACACAGAAGGGAAAAAATAGCATAAATATGACAGACATTGGAAATATTGAGAAGTTATTCACTAAGCAAAAGAGGAGTAATTAATTTTATACAAAGATTAAGTAAAATAAGACATATTTTTAAAGTACTGTAACATGTAAAATATTAATTTTCCAATGAAATTATTTCCCATGGTAACACAATTAAAGAGGAAAGTGAAAAGAAATAACTTATTTATTAGGAATGCTAATTAGTAAGTTTAAAATGTTCATATGTTTGAATTTGCTAATTCTTATTCTAAGATCCTAAACTAAAAGTATAATGAATGTTAAAACAAACAAACAAACAAAAAACAGTGAATGCTTTATGATAGGCATTATTTTTCATAAGAAAAAATTTAACAAGCTCTCTGGCCAGTATAAGGCAAATAGATAAGTAAATCATGGTAAAGCTATGTTAACAACTCTTATGCCTCTATTAAATACAGCATTTTCCAACACTCTACTTGTGCTTAATTAACAACATCACAGTCCGAATCCTAAATAACAAAAAGTGTATAGTATATAATATATGATTTCAACTTTTTAACTTAAAAAAGTTTAATTTAGCACATGTGATACACAAAATGCTTTATCACCAAAATGCATAATCAGCATAATAAAATAAACAAACAAAGGTATAAAGAAACAATTCTAAAACAGAACTCCAAATGAAAACTAAACAAAGAAAACTCTGCTTCCTTTAATATTCAGGGTAAAAGTAGAGTAAATGTGATATAACCATTTTCATTAGATTGTGACAAATGTAATAGTGTTTGTAGTGGATGTAGAGAGAAGGATCCTTTCACACATTGTTGGAGTGAAAGAAGAAATAATCAGGAAATATTTAGTAACATATTTTCAATGCACTTACACTTTGATCTAACCACCCCACTTCTGGGAATCTGTCTTATGGAAATGAGCGTATCAGCATATCTGCAAAGATATTTATTGCAGCACTGTCTGCTTCTTCACAATAAGGAAAGGATAAAATACATAGGCATGTACACATCTACTATGTCATATTCTGCAGCTATTAAAAAGAGTAAGTTAGGGTTGTATGCATCAATTTAGATAGAAGGATGTGATATATTTTAACAAGAAAAAACAAATTTCAGAAAAACGTATGCTTCCATGTTTGTAATATTTTTAAAATATTTGAAAAATCAGAAGTGTAATGTGTACCAGACTAACATTGATTTAACCAGAAGAGGAGAGAGAAGACAGAGTACAGGAATTTAAAGAAAGGAAAAGCGATATGGAATAATATATACGACATAATTTCAATTGAAAATGTAAAATATAAATGTCTAATAGTAATAGTATTTTAAATGTGTAAGAATTGAATATGCTCACTGACAACATAACAGGCATAAAGTAAAATATTAATATGATGAAACTGGAAAAATTTTGATTTTGTTTTGTTAATCTTTTAATTTAGTTATAAGACAAATTGGCATCTTTCTTAAATAAGCAAAATAAAAGGTAGAAGAAAAAAGAAAGTGGCTAGCTTATTAGAAGTTCCTGTACTTTTGATTTTCTTTATAATAGATATTGTGAACATATATACATACAAACATGTATAGAGACAGATATATAGAGAGAGACATATATATGTATACATATTCTCCAAGCATTTTGTAATTAGTATGATATGTTTTATAATTAAAAATAAATTTTAAGATAAAAACTTTGCTCTGTTAAAAATTAACAATTGTGGGGCCGGCCCGGTGGCACACTGGATAGTGCGCCACTTGGGAAGCGCGGCGGCGCTCCCGCCCGAGGGTTCGGATCCCATGTGGAGACCTGTTCCCGCTCACTGGCTGAGCGAGTGTGGGCGCAACACCGAGGGTTGCGATCCCATTACCAGTCAGTAAAAAAGACAAAAAGGAAAAAAAAAATTATCACAATGAAGAAGAAAAGAATGTAACAACATTGCATGTTAAAATGTGAAAACGTCCAAGCATAAGATTTTTTTTTTTTTTTTTTTGTCTTTTTGTCTGTTTTTTCCGTGTCCGGCAACGGATCACAACCCTCAGTGTTGCCCCGCCCGAGGGTTCGGATCCCACATACAGACCGGTTCCCGCTCACTGGCTGAGCGAGGCGCTGGAGCAATGCCGAGGGTTGCGATCCCGTTGCCGGTCCCCGGTCCGGTACGGGGGCAACACTGAGGGTTGCGATCCGTTGCCGGACACGGAAAAAGACAAAAGAAAAAAAAAAAAATTAACAATTGTGGGTAAAACAAATAATTTTTTCATAATACATCAGAAAGAAAATTTTCCAAAGAGATTTCAAAGCTCCAAAAAAAGAATCCTAACTCTGTGTTTAAAAATTATCACAATGAAGGGCCGGCCCGGTGGCACACTGGAGAGTGCGCCACTTGGGAGCGTGGCGGCGCTCCCATCGAGGGTTCGGATCCCATGTGGAGACCTGTTCCCGCTCACTGGCTGAGCGCAGTGCGGGCGCAACACCGAGGGTTGCGATCCCATTACCAGTCAGTAAAAAAGACAAAACGGAAAAAAAAATTATCACAATGAAGAAGAAAAGAATGTAACAACATTGCATGTTAAAATGTGAAAACGTCCAAGCATAAGATTTTTAAACATTATAGGTGCTGTCCCTCTACAATGATCAGGGCACAAAGTGTTGCTGTTTCCCCTCTTCCTCTCTTTCTCTAAGAACTTCCAAATAACCAAAAAGGGAACAATCCGAGTGAGTGCTAGAGACTGCCTACATTTATATGCCCTGAATTTCAACTACAAGGCTAAAATGAAAAATGACAAAGATGATTAACACAAGCTTTTTTCAACTAAGTAGAGAAATCTTAGTGCCTCAGTCATAACTCCACTTGCAACCTATAATGAGAGAAAGAAGACCTTTCAGCACGGCCTAGAGGATAAAGAAAGGATAAAAGATAGATGGAAACTATACATTTTTGAACCTTTGGGTTTCCTTGTTTTCATTTTGCATCTAAAAACCAACATGCTCAAAAATTAAAGAAGAAATAGAAGATCCACGTTCGTGCTGAGGATACCACAGAAAGCTGAGAATTGGACAGTGCTTCTCCTTGGCACAGTGGGTTATGCCAGACTTAGGGAAACCAACCAATGTTGTTGGAAAACAAAACCAAAACCTGGGATGACTAGATCAGGTTTTAAGCAGCAGCGGCAACTGCTCACAGGCAGAGGTGCTAAGTATGAACAATCCTAACACATATGAGGGCAGAGCCCCAAGTTGCTTGCAAATTCCAGGAACCCTCATTCCTACGAGACCACTGATCCACATTTCCCACAAGCAGGGTCTTTCCTCATTCCCAGTCTCTATTGGTGTAATTCATAGGTCAATAGAAAATATCAATATTACATAAAGATCCTACAATTAAGAATCACTGAACATTTGAGTCATGACAACGCTAAACACAGCACATTGTAGAATAAAGACCAAAGGGATCAAGGTTAATAGTACAAACAGAAGAAAACTTTAAAAGCACTAAAATTAATAGCTCAGAATTGGAGAATATTTCTTTTAAGAAACTATAATAGGCTGTTACACAAATGAAACCATTCAGAAACAAAAAGCAAAAATTAAAACAAAAAGACATGGAAAATTGATCCGACATTGCCCTAATCACTCCTTTCTTTTTTTTTAACTATATTAATATACAATATATTTGATTTTTGTGTCCCTTTACCAATTCCTCCCTCCCTCCTTTTCCTCCCTTCCACCCAACAACATCATATCTATTCACTTGTCTTGACAAGTTCAAGGAACTGTGACTATCGTATCTACTTCCCCACCCCACCGCCATTTGTGTATTTATTTATTTATTTTTAGCTCCCACAAATAAGTGAGAACATGTGGTATTCCTCTTTCTGCGCCTGACTTATTTCACTTAACATAATTTTTCCTAAGTCCATTCATGTTGGTGCAATGGCAGTATTTCATTCTTTTTTGCAGCAGAGTAGAATTCCATTGTGTAGATATACTACCAGATTTTCCATATCCACTCATCTGATGATGGACATTCACTTCTCACCATATACCAAAATCAACTCAAAATGTATTAAAGAATTAAATATACACCCTGAAACAATAAAACTCCTTAAAGAAAACATAGGGGAAACACTCCAGGAAGTAGGATTGGGTACGGACTTCATGAATATTACCCCCAAAGCACAGGCAACCAAAGCAAAAATAAACAAATGGGAATATATCAAACTAAAAAGATTCTGCACAGCAAAAGAAACAATTAACAGAGAAAAAGACAACCAATAGAGTGGAAGAAAATATTTGCAAAATATACAACGGACAAAGGATTAATATCCAGAACACACAAGGAACTCAAACAACTTTACAGCAAAAAAGTAACCCAATTAAAAAACGGGGAAAGGAGCTGAATAGGCATTTCTCAAAGGAAGATATATGAATGGCCAACAGACACATGAAAAAATGCTCAACACCACTCAGCATTCAGGAAATGCAAATCAAAAATACACTGAGATACCATCTCACATCAGTTAGGATGGCTAATACCCAAAAGACTGAGAATGGTAAATGCTGGCGAGACTGGGGAGAAAAAGGAACCCTCCTACACTGTTGGTGGGACTGCAAAATGGTGCAGGCTTTATGGAAAATGGTTTGGAGGTTCCTCAAACAATTATAGATAGATTTACCATATGACCTAGCTAATCACTCCTTTCTAAGTTAATGTCCCTACCATCTACCCAGTAGCTCATGGCTTCATTATTTTGTTTACCTCGCAGTCCACATGCAGTCCTTCAGGAAAGAGCTGTTGGCTCTTCTTCCAAAATGTATCCAGATCCAGCCATTTAGCACTACTTCCAATTTTATCACAATAGTCCAGGACAACATATGATCTCCTGCCTTGGTTACTACAAGAGCATCCTGCTATTCTCCCTGTTTCTACACTTGACCATTACTGTCAATTCTCAACAGAGCAGTAAAGTGATTGTTTTTCAAAGGGTAAATCAGATCATAACACTTCTGAGGCAGATTGAATCATGTCACCCCAAAACTCACTGAGGCTTGAATTGTCTCCCAAGTTCTATGTATTAGAAACTTAGCCCCCACTGTGAATGTGAAGACAGTGAGAAATCCTATTGTGGTAATTGAAAGGTGGAGCCTTTAAGAGGTGATTGGATTGTAGGATCCTGCAGGAGTGAATGGATTGAAAATGGTGGTCAGGGGTTGTTGGGAATATATAGAAAAATGGTCAGAGCCCCTCAGGTGTTCAGAATCTTGTGGAGCATCTGATGTGGGTATGCACGTGCGCCCAGGTGTTCCTTTTTATTGTCTAATGTGATTGCGCATGTGCAGTGCCACCCAGTCTGCCATCTTCTGTATGGAAATTGCATATGATGGGGCAATTCCAGGCTGCTCCTCAGATCTGGGGGCTGGATTGTGCATTCCTGAAGCTATGCTGCCAGTGCGTGCTGTTGGTTTACAAGGGCAACAAAAGATGAATAAATCTCCGGCGTTTTGGATTGTGGACTTGAGTAAAAAGGACTAACGGCTCTGAAAAGAAAAGCTTCTTGAGACGCTCCGGGAAGCCACTAGGGCGGCTGCTCCTAGCTCTGAATAAAGCCTATTACTTCTTCAGCCACGGCTCCCAGAAACTTTTCCTATTACCTGGCTCGTAGACCTGCATGTGGAGGTTTTGTGACCCAGTGTGTACAAGGGGCTGGAGGGGTCTGTGAGCTCTAGCCCTAACTCTACAGGGGTGTGGTTCTGAGGGCTTTAAAAAGAGAGGAGAGTCTGTGTTTCTCTCTCTCTCTGCTCTCTGTGTTGCCACCCTCTTGCGATGTGAGACCCCTGGGTCACTGTCACCACCACCAGATGGACTTCAGACTTTCCAGCCTCAGAAACTGTAAGCAATAAATTTGATTTTATAAGTTACCCAGTTCCAAGTATTTTGTTATAAGCAATGGAAATGGACTAACACAGCTCCTCAGCTTTTTACACTCAAATGGCATCCTCCTATGCTTCATCATTATAGTGACCTTAGAAGATGGTCCCTGCCTCTTTCAGAATTTGTCCTTACCCCTCTCCTCAGCATTCACTGTGCATTAGTCACTGTGATATTCTTCCTGTCCCTTGTCTCAAAGGCTTTATTTTATTTATTTATTTATTTATTTACTGAAGAATAATTGATTATACATATTTTTGGGGTATAGTGTTTACTGTCATTACTTGTGTACAATATATGATGATCAAATCAATATTATCAGCATAATCATTATTACAAATTGTAATTATTCTTTCTGCGTCTTACCCAATTTCTCCCTAACCCCCGCCCGGCTCTCCCCCATTCCCACATCTAGTAACCACAGATTTGTTCTCTCCTTCTGAAAGTTAATGTATTATTGTAGTCATTTTTCTTTCCTTCTTTCTTAGCACCCACTTATGAGTGAGGACATGCACTATTTTTCTTTCTGTACCTGGCTTTATTTCTCTTTTTGTGGTTGCTTATTTCACTTAACATAATTTTCTCCAAGCGCATCCAGGTTGCTGCTAATGGCAGAATTTCATTCTTTTTTATGAATGAGTAGAATTCTATTTTGTTATATATACACACTACATTTTCCTTATGCAGTCATCAGTCAATGGACATTTATGTTGGTTCCATAGCTTGGCTATTGTAAATAGATCTGCGATGAACATGGGAGTACAGGTATCCCTGAGACATGATGATTTCCATTCCTTTTGGTATATACCCAGAAGTGGGATTGATGGATCATATGGTAGTTCTATCTATAATTGCCTGAGAAACCTCCATACTGTTTTCCATAATGGCTGTACCATTTTAAAATCCCATCAACAGTGTAGAAGTATTCCCCTTTCTCCACATCCTTACCTGCATTTGTTACTCTCAGTCTTTTTAATAATGATCAGTCCACCTAGGGTGAGATGATATCTCAGTGTGGTTTTGATTTGCATTTCCCTAATGATTAGTGATATTGAACATTTTTTCATGTACCTGTTGGCCATTTTTATATGTATTCATTTGAAAAATGTCTATTCATCTCCTTTGCCCATTTTTTAATTGATTATTTGATTTTTTACTGTGAATATGTTTGAGTTCCTTACATATTCTAGATATTAATCCCCTGTCAGGTATATCATTTGCAAATATTTTCTCCCATTCTGAAGGTTGTGTTTCCACTCTGTTGACTGTTTTCTTTGCTGGGTAGAAGATGTTTAGTTTGATATTATCCTTTTTGTTTATTTTTTCTTTTGTTGCTTATAAATTTGGGGTCTTATTCATAAAATCTTTGCCCAGTCCTACTTCCTGAAGTATTTCCTCTATGTTTTCTTTTAGTAATTTTATGGTTTGGGGTCTTATACCTAAGTCTTTAATCTATTTTGAGTTGATTTTGATATACAGCAAAATCATAAACCAATCATATACCATAGAGAGGTACAGGTCTAGTTTCATTCTTCTCCATGTGGATGTCTAGTATTCCCAGCACCATTTATTGAAGAGGCAGTCTTTTCTCCAATGCATGTTCTTGTTGCCTTTGTGAAAGATTAGGTGGCTGCAAGTACGTAGGTTGATTTCTGGGTTCTCTATTCTGTTCCATCAGTCTGAGTGTCTGTTTTTATGTCAGTACCATGCTGTTTTGGTTACTATAGTTTTGTAGTAAAATTTGAAGCCAGGTAGTGTTATGCCTTCAGCTTTATTTATTTATTTTTTGCTAGGATTGTTTTGGTTATTTGTGGGTTTTTTGTTTTTCCATATGAATGTTAGAATTTTTTTTTCTTTCTGTGAAGAATATCATTGGTTTTTTGATAGGGATTACGTTGAATCTGTAGATATCTTCTGGGCTCAAGGGCTTTAAACCATTTCTTTCTGACAATACTAGTGTGGTTCTTTCCCCTGAATCTCCATGTGTTTGCCTCCTTCACATCACTGGAATCTTAGCTGAATTATGCATTTCTAGGAAAGGCCTAAGAAAAGTAAATCAGCCTTCCCAGTCTCTCTCTCTCACACTGTGAATTTTTCATAGCTTGTATCACTATTATAAATAACCTAATATATAAAATCCATGGTTTCATTATTTCCTCAGCTTTGAATGATAATTTGAATGCCAAGAACGCAAGAAAATGTCTGTATTTCATACCACTGAATCCCCAATATCTAGAATAGAACCTAGTATAAAGTATATACTTCAAACTTTTTTGACAAATGAAAGAAATAATTGAATTTTTGGCAACTTTATAGGTAAGAAACTCTAGTTTGTTGTTTAAAAGTGTGATTTCATATTAATTAAAACATTTATTTTTATTTTATTTGGGAAATGTTCACATTCTTTGCATATTTTTTCCACTGGGCATTTGTCACTTTCTTATTGATTTTTATGACTTATTTAATAAGAATTAGACTGGTGAAGTAATGCTCATATCCTTATTAAACTTGTTTTCACTGTGGAATATTGCTTGAAGAGAGAGAAATGTTTCAGGATTCATTGACTACAGCAAAAGATTCCATAAGACTGTAGCTGTAAAATTACAATTTTGATTTTTGAAAAGAAAAAATATTTATATTTTGAAAATCAGAAAGTTTCACATTAATTTCAGGTAAGAATTCAGAATTGATAGTTACAAGGATGGGATGCAAGCAACTATGAAATATCAAGACTTCAGTAAGATACTTAAAAGTAGATTTCAATAGGATATTTAAAAGTCCTCATGTTATCATTATAAGTAAGGTGGACAAATGAGAGTTGAATAATTACACAATTTGGTGAATTCATATCTGATTGGACAGCTACAGCCAGAGGTTTCCAGTTAATGGATCACATCGATCTTAGGGAGTATTATCTTTCATCATGTGCTTTAAGACAACACTTTATTCAGTGACTTAAATGAGAATCTTTAATGCATGTTGATGAAATTTCTAAATAATATGAAGCTAGGATAAAAGGAAAAATTAAACCAGAATCTACAAAATATTAAGCGAGTATTATCTTTCATCATGTGCTTTAAGACAACACTTTATTCAGTGACTTAAATGAGAATCATTAATGCATGTTGATGAAATTTCTAAATAATATGAAGCTAGGATAAAAGGAAAAATTAAACCAGAATCTACGAAATATTAAGACACACAGGTGTCAAAAAAAGCCAATCAGAACACGGGTTACATAAATAGAAACATAATATCTACAATGAAAGGTGTTGTATTTCTAATCTCTTTTCATCTGACGAACTGTGTTCAGTTTTGACCAGTAAAATTTAAGAAAACATTAAAAATAAACAAATACAAGTAATAATAATAATGGCGATAATAATACACTGGACCAGAAAAGAGAATTGAGTTGCTAGAGGAAAATAAAAATCATATTATATTAGGGAGATAGGCTGAATGAGAAAAGATTCAGGAAAACATATTAGTTGTTTCACACTTTTCTTATGGAAGGAGATAAGGACTGTTTGAAACTGTAGAAAGAGGAGAACCAGAGTAAGTGGGTTTAACTGGAGGGATTTCTGTTGTATATAAAGACCATTTTAATGTTCATAACTCCATAAAGATGGAAAAAGTATCTCTTGAGGAGTGTTCAAAGCAAAGACTGTGTGATGAAGATGGAAGAAATGTTACTGTGGAATGCAGGCATTTGTTCAGTTTTGGACTATCCATCTGTTGCAAAATTCACTGCTACAATGAGTCATACATTGAGTCAATCAAATGTCTCTTTTTCAAACATAAAATTATTACACAATTATTTAAACTGGTTAAAAGTTGACATTGTTAGTCAACGATATTTGCAGTGAAAGCTAGGGTTATTTTCAATTGAATTTATGAAAATTTGAGTACTTGTTTTTATTGTATATTTAGAGTTGGAATTGTTGTGTCTAGCAGTCTACTGCTATAAATAAATTTATAGAAAGACTTTTGTTTTGGCTAAAGAAGAGGGCAAGAGGTGCATGCAGTGAGGCCAAAAAGATGAGGAAGAGATCATGATATGTGCCATTCTCCAGCATCCAATTTAGCTATAAGGATTGTTGGTACTCCACTATGGCGGTAGGCAGAAGTTAAAGGAAAATCTTTTTATGACAAATATTTTTCAAGTTGAGGTATAAATCACATGCAGTAAAGTGGATCCATTATACTATACAGTTATCTGATTTTTGACAAATACCTACAGTTGAGTATTCACAACCACAATCAAGATATAGTTCCATTGCTATCAGAAATGTCCTTTGGGGTTTTTTGTAAACAGCCCTCTCCTCACCCTAAGCCCCTGGCAATTATTAATCTGTTCTCTGTCCCTATAGTTTTGCCTTTTCTAGAATGACATATAAATTGAATTATATAGTAGACTCCCGAGTCTGGTTTCTTCATGAAGGTCATTTTAATGTTGGAAAGAAAAGCAATGATTTTTACATTCTGGCTTGTTTTAGGTTGCATTGTGATGCAACAATCAGAGAAAATATAGCAGTTATGATGAAAGACCAATTGATAAACAGTGGAGACATGGGTTGGGGGGAAAGCAATAATATAATACCTAGATGTGTAAAATCAGTACTGAACAAATGTAAAACACCCTCTAAGGAGGATCCCCAGTATTAGAATCTTTTCAGAGGATTCTGCAGTTGTGCAAGTGGAAGAGAACCACTCAGCAGAATTTCCATATTAACATTAATGTCACCTTATTTATATCTCTTGGTTAATGAGCCTTGTGATCTTGAGGCTACACAAGCATACCAAATTGGATTAAAATAAATAAGTAAACACAAAGTTCATAAAGTAAATACCTTATCAACTGGAATGTTGAAAATAATGCTGACAATCTGAGAGAGATATAAATATACTGCATTTGTTCCAAAACTCAAGATGAAGAAGAGTTAAAGAAAGAAAGAACTATATGTGGCCACGGATCAGATGGAAATAGATTAGTGGAAGGAAGTTGTTAAGTAAATGGTTCTATTCTAAGAAGTTGCCATCAGACTTCTTTTTTAACTATGGTCATTGGTCAGGTTCGTTCTAGTGGATTTCAAGACACTTGATAAATTCAAGGATAAGCTGAGATCATATAGTTATTCACAGTGATATAAATGGAAATAGTTTACTCAGAAAAAAACTTAGTCGAACTTCTAAAATGCTCAGAGAGGTTTTTTTCGAATATACTCAATAGCAAATTTCTTTTTTCCTTAAAGAAATATCATTCAGAATTGAGTACTTTTTGATGATATTAGTGACAGGGTTGGTTAGTAGCTCAATTTTACTCAGTCATAATTATTACATATATTAAGTATTCAATAAATATCTGCTGAATGTATGATAAAACGAATTATTTTTAGTTTGCTTACAAGTAGACATTAAACCTGAAAAATGACTAAGGTTTTCAACTAAAGGCCTTAGCTTTAGTCCAGAAATGAATTTCTTAGGGTAGCTATTAACAATTCACCCCAAAGTAGTTTGAAGCACACTCTCTTTTTTTTAGTAAACCACTATGGTTGTACATATTCCTTCTGAGGGCAAGAGAAGAGTAGATGACTACAGAAAGAAGAAGGTGGAGGTGACTTGTGCATTAGGACTGTTGGGAGGAACATGGATCATTTTTTTCACTCAGCATATCAATCCTCCCTGCTCCTTCCTCTCAGTTTTATTGTGACTATGACTACACATAGATTTATTTGCTATGGATAGGTGACTTGTGCATTAGGACTGTTGGGAGGAACATGGATCATTTTTTTCACTCAGCATATCTATCCTCCCTGCTCCTTCCTCTCAGTTTTATTGTGACTATGACTACACATAGATTTATTTGCTATGGATCATATTTTAACAGAAACTCACGCAACATATTTTCAGTATTGCTTCAGCCCTCTCACGAGAACTTAAGGGGAACCACAAAAGAGGCTGCCTTATTGTGGCAAGGAAACTTCCTTCTTTCCAAAAGGTTGTTACCAGTTTACCCATGGGGAGATGTTGATCAAGGAAATTGGCTCTTATTTGGTCCTGAGTTTGGATATGACTTCTTCCTCTGGTTCCACAGGAATAGAAATCAGTGGGATATCATCTGCCAAGTAATTCACAGTCCCATCTCTGCAAAGCCATGTGTGTGAGTGCTATGCCACTATTCAGCCAAAAAATTTTTGAAAAATTTGGGTGGCCTTCAGAGGTCAAAAATAACTTTATATCTTATCCCAACAATAAAGAGAAATACTATAATAAAAATAAATATTTGACAACTTCCTGCTAAATACCAACATTTATTACAAAAGATGCATAAAAACAGTCCAAAACTTTTTCCACAATTTTGAAGTTTTTTTCTCTCATGATTAGGTACTTTCACAGGGCCCTTAAATGAGGGATCAAAGAAAATAACACTCCCAGAGCAGGCACAGTAGCTCTGCAGTCAGGACAGGGAGTAGGGTGTTCCGCTCATTATCAGTGGGACTAAGATCTCAAAAGCTGAAATCAGAGAAATGGATGCTTAAGTAAGAGCAGGGAAGACTGTACAATATTCTTAACCAATCTAACACCCATTCATGATAAACCCTCAACTTGATAAAGATATTAAAAACCTACAACTGACAACATACTTACTGGTGAAAGTAGAAATGCTGTCTCCATTCTTAACCAATCTAACACCCATTCATGATAAACCCTCAACTTGATAAAGATATTAAAAACCAACAACTGACAACATACTTACTGGTGAAAGTAGAAATGCTGTCTCCATAAAATCAGGAACAAGGCAAAGATGTCAACCTCAATCCTCTTTTTCAATATAATACTGAAGTTGTAGTCACTGAAGGCAAGAAAAAAGTAATAAAAAGCCTACCTAATGGAAAGAAAGAAATAAAATTATCTGTGTAATTATAGGTGGCACAATTGTTTATGTAGAAAACCACAAGGAATCTATAAAAATATTCCTAGAATAAGAAACATCACAGCATGTAAAATTAATGTGCTGAAAATCAATTAAATTTCTATATGTTCACAAAGAGTATGGGGAAAACAGCAATTAAAAGCACAATAGCACTTACGGTTATTCCAAACATAATGGAAAATATAGGTATACATTTAATAAATTATGTACAGAATATCTATATTAAAATTTCAAAATGTTGATAAAAAATAAAACCTAAATAAATGGAGAGATATAACATTTTCATGAATTGAGAGATTCAGCATATAAAGGTTCTCCCCAAATAGGTCTATCAGTTTAATGCAATCTTAAAAAATGCCTACAAAGATTTTTGTAGATATAGACAAATCTAAAACTTATATGGAAAATTAAAGGTTCTAGAATAGCTCTAATAATCTTGAAATAATAAAACGGAGCAGTCACTTTACTTAATAATTATGGCCTCCTATGTAGCTATAGTAATCAAGAAATTCTGCTTCTGAAAGAAGAATAAATATATAGATCCATTTAATAGAATTGAAAACCCAGAAATAGGCCCACATAGACAGGCTTAACTGATTTTTTTAAAATGATAAAAGGCAATTCAATGAAGGAAAGATTGTCTTTTCAATAAATGGTACTGGGACAGCTGGGCATACACAGTCAAAAAATGGGCCTCGATTTAAACCTCACAACTTAGTAAAAAAAAAAAATTCAAAATGGATCATGATTTTACATGTAAAAAATAAAACTATAAAACTTTTAGGAAAAAAAGAAAGAAAACCTTCAGGATTTTTCAGCAATGTGTTTTGAGACTTGATGCAAAAAGCAGGTCCATAAAATGATAACTTGACAAATTGGATCTAATCAAAATTAAAATCTTTTGTTCTGAAACACCTCATAACCACCTGGAGACACCAGCTACAGATTGAAAGAAAATATTTCAATCACATATCTTACAAGTGACTAGTATCTGGAATATATAAATAACTCTCAAAATTCAGTAGTTAAAAAGTAAATTCCATAAGAAAATAGGCAAAAGACATAAACATTAATTTCATTGAAGAGGATGTACAGATGGCAAGTGAGCACATGAAAAGATGTTTAGTTTTACTAGTCATCAGAGGAATGCAAACTAAAACAACAATGAGCAACCAATATACACCAATCAGAATGAGTAAAATAAAATATAGTGACAACACTTAATGTTATTGAGGATGTAGAGAAACCGGATCCCTTCTGCACTGCTGGTTGGAACGCAAATGACATAGTCACTTTGGAAAACAATATGGCAGTTTCTTTAGAAATTAAACATGTTAATTACAACATGACCCAACAGTTGCACTCTTGCACTTATCTCTGAGAAATACAAATTTATGTTCACACAAAAACTTATACATGACTGTTCATAGCAGTTTTATTTATAAAGGCACCAGACTGCAGACAGCCTAGAAGTCCTTCAATAGGTGAATAATCAAACTCTGATGCATCCATACCATAGAATACTATTCAACAATAAAAAGGAACAAACTATTGATACATGTGATATGCAAAGACTGTTGCATCTCCAGAGATTATTCTGAGTGAAAAAAAGCTAATCTGCAAAGGTTATAGTATATTTTTCTATTTATGTAGCATATCGAAGTGACAAAATATTAGAAATGGAGAACATATTATTAGTTGTCAGTGGTTAGGCCAGAGATGGGTGCAGGATGGAGGGAGGTGGGTGTGGTTGTAAATGGGCCACAGGAAGGATCCTTGTGGCGATGAAACTGTTCAGTTTCTTGATTGTGGCAATGGATGCCCAAACCCAAATTGATATAAAACTGTTATCACTTATATACACATAAGCAGGGGAGATGTGGATAAGATGTGCACTCCGTCAATGTTAATATTCCAGTTTTGATATTTTACAATAATTTTGCAAAATTTTAACATTGGGGTAAACCAAGTACAGAGTGTGCAGGATATCTCTGCATCATTCTTTGCAACTAATATAACCTACGATTATATCAATAAAAAATGCCAATTAAACATAAAAGTAAATTGCAACAGAAACAAACGACCCCCCACAATAAGACTGGAAATTAGGACATTTCCTGGTCTTCCATGAATCAAAGCTCTTTTATAGATTTAAGGGTATTGTGAATTTCAAAAGAACAATACATAAAAGGTAGGAACAACAGATTTTTGTAATGTTTATCTTTTACAAGTGATAAACATCTGAGAAAGTAAGATGTGGCTTTTAATTCCATCTTTCTCATTTTAGTGCCCTCTCCTTTTATTGAAACATTTTACTCTAAGTGTGCCCATACGGTGTCCCCACCCCCAAAACATAGAGATCCTTCCCATCCAGTCCTTTTCCCAGTCCTTATTTTATTCTTTGTCTACACTTTGTACACTTGAGTGCCTCAGAATTCCATGAAAGAGACAAATGAGCCTTCTCAAATTCTACTACAAGAAGAACTTTGGCTAATTTTCATTAATTTATATAGAAAACAAGTACATGGTAAAGATGCAGATTAACCTTTCTCAGAAGCAAGCAGTATATTTTCATAAGATGTGACTTGTCACCTGTAATCATTAATATGACCTTGCCTTTTCAACATAAAGACTCTTAAGAATAGTTTACTCCTCCCTGAGAACCTGTATACTAGTTGATGGCTCACTCTGCTTTTCAGGACAAAAGGTGATTATATTAAATTATATTAAATTAGATCCCATTACCTGTAATCTTCGCTCCCACAAAAAATTAACACACTATATAGATAGGCAGAATTTCCACTTATTCATTTTTTCTCCACATTCTCACATTTCCCTTTCTCTCTCTCTCTCCCTTGAGCCTCATGGATCCAGTTCTCTATAAAATAGAGCTCCTATAATCCCAACTAATAGCACATCTCCATAATTATGCCTTCCTTCTCCTTCTGCAGATTGAAATCTTTATCCATTAGGATTGGTCTCTGCTGGGTATCACTGCTTCAAACGTAAATAGTTGATATGCCTAAACTTTACTCCATCCCCAAAGGAGGGCTTATTAACAACAACAAAAAAACTTCCTTCTCCTTCTGCAGATTGAAATCTTTATCCATTAGGATTGGTCTCTGCTGGGTATCATCACTGCTTCAAACGTAAATAGTTGATATGCCTAAACTTTACTCCATCCCCAAAGGAGGGCTTATTAACAACAACAAAAAATAGGATTCGAGGCGGAAAAGCTTGGAGGCAGAAACCTGATACTGTTTCAGACAGGAACACTAGGCAAAGCAAAACAAATAGTAGAATACTTGAGGCAGTAGTGTTTTAGTCAGATAGTTTTCTCAATCACTGTTAGAACTAAGTATGCACTTTGGGATTCAGTCCAACCAAAGAATTTTTAGTTTCAGAAAATGAATGAATTGGAGCCTTAAGATTATTTGAGCCGTAAATGATGAACCCACTAAACTTTGCACTTACTACATAGATGCAGCCTTTTTCTTCTCTTCCAAAATAAACTCATGATGTTTTTGAAATGTAATCTAGAACTAAGTTTCATATTAATATTCATATAATAATATATTAATATTATAAAACACTGTAAATATCAAAATTTTTCAAATTTGACAAGAACTTTTAACTTTTTAAAATCAAGTTGGATATTTGAGTGCTTCATAAAACCAACATTTAAAATTTGATTTATAAATTTTTTTTGTCTTAGATAATTACTAGATCACTTCCATTGCTATAATCTAATAAATATTATAGTTGAATCCCACTCCTAAAAGTAAAGTAAAAGAAAATAAAAAGCCTGTAGGCGTTTTTTATTTTGATTGGAGTGAGATGAACACACTAGAAATTATCGCTATTCTTATTTGGAGGCAGGCTACTGTTGCACATAGTAATTTTAAAACGCGTCTTAGTTTAGATAAACCTCAGTATTTGGGAGGGGAGAACAAAATAAATATTTGGAGTAAAGCATAATAAACATTACCTGAGGCAATTTTACTACTAGTTCTACTTTTTAAAGAAAAAAGGCAATTTAGAATGATTAGTTTATCTAGAGTTTGTCAAGATAACTAACTTTCAAAATACCCCTAAATAGTTATTCCAGAAGCCTACTCTAAGTATTCTAGAAATGAAAATGGAATAAGCAAACAATTTTGTAGAATAATCTATACTTTCAGATTGAAAGGGTCATTCAATTAACATTAGAATCCTTCCATAGTATCTCTACCAAGCTGTCTTCTAAACTGAGCTTGAATACCTTGAACTGAGAAATTTCATGTCCCAAGACAGGCGATTACATTTAAACCAAGCCTGACATTAACAATTCAAATATATAGTGAGCAAAAATCTTTGTCCTTCTAACCTCCACTCATCAAATCTATTTCTCCCCTTGGGGACCATTTTTAAAAAGCTAAATGTTTCTTCTGCATGTCACAATATATTTGAAAAAGCTAGTATTTCTCACCTGACTCTTCTAGTCATTAAGTTAAACATCAATCACTTCTTAAAGTGTACTTTATATGATTCCAGTGCCTTCCACCATCATCAAGAGACTCCCCTGAGCAGATTTCAATTAGTCTATAATCTTTCTAAATTATGATGTCCAAAAATGAATGTAATATTCCAGGTGTTAATATGACCCTCACACTGAAGATGTGTTAAAATGCATTCTAAGTAAGAGTGGTTACCTTTTACTTACATATGTCAGACTCTCAAATTTATATCAGACCTCTTTATTATATTTTTGACACCTGTATTCACCTAATCAACAAGTCCTATTAGCTTTTTCTTCAAATAAATCCAAAATCCACAGCAATTACTCACTATGGTTTAATGGTGAGAAACTGAACCTCTCATATTGGTTCAACCTACCATCATCAGTCACCTAGACCATTATAATTATCTTCCAACTCACCTCTTTGTTTCAAATCTTGCCCATCATAGTCAATTCTCCATATGATGCTAAAGTGTTAAAGTGAGCCTTTTAAAAAAGGGCATGTTATGTCCCTCGTCTGCTTAAATCCTTCCAATGGCTTTTCTTCTCACTTGAGTGTGGATTTGGATCATCCATTGCCATTAAAATATAAGCTCTATGAGGGTGAAAATGTCAGTTTGTTCACTGCTGTATCTTTAACTGTTAGAATGGTGCCCTTTATTAGTAATGCTTAGTAAATGATAATTAATAGTGACTAAAGTAATAAATTCCTTTTTATAATTGCTGCTATACATAACCTATATAGTTCTTTCAACTGCTATACTAGGTTTAATTGCAGGACATTGTGAAGTTTCAACTTGAATATAGAAGTAGGACTTAAAAAAATCTAAGATAATCAACTTAAAATGTATTTGGACTAATTAGATAATAAGCCAATTGGATAATACCCAAGCCCAATATATTTCCCTATATCATAAAAAAACTGATTGTGAAATACAATGAAACAAAATCTCACTCATTATATGAATGAAAAATATAGTTAGTTTAGAAAGAAATTTTAAAATACAAAAATTTATATCAAAAGAACTACAAAATTGTACTTATGCACAAAACAACTTTCATGTATATAAAAATACGACATGTTCTGGACTTAATATTATAAAGCTGTCAATTTCTCCACAATTTATTTATAAATCAAATGAAACTGAAACCATTACACCAACAAGGTGATCAAGGTAATGTGGAGAAACTGATTAACTTTATTTTGGCAGATTAGCTTCTAGAAGATTAGCTTAAGGCAAGTTTTGGAATAAAATTAAAAACTTTAATGAATTAATCCAAGTAAGACCCGTCTTGGCCTACCAGACAGCAATGAACATTTATTGCTTAACCAATAGCAACAGTTTAATTTAAAAAATCATTATTTTGGGATTAATCATTTCTTTAGCCTATCATTATCCTCTAGTTCATAATTTTTCAACCAATAAATGAATATCATTTTCACTTGCACATAATCAGCATGTTTGATGACCATACTGTTAACGTACTTCCACCAGTCAGTATTTATTATCTGCCTAACATGTTGCAGTCCATATCACAGACAAAATATTGATATTTATGACAATCTTTTGTAAGGCTCCTTCTTATAATTTCTATCACATTAACACTTATCTAATAAAATTTAAAACATGGTCTTCCCTTTAGATAGTCCCATCGCATTTCCCATATTGCTTTTTAAACACCTCACATGTAGTGAGCATGGATTTATATAATGATCTAATTTTTAGACCATCTATTTGCTTTTTTTCCATATTGTCCATACACATATTTTAAGAAGTTGTCTCAAATCCCTGACTAGTGTTGAGACATTATTTTCTTACCACATTTCTAATCTACTAATATGTAAATCAAATAATATATAAATTGTATAAGATATTAAGACAATCAGACTAAAATGGCTTGTTCTTTGTCCACACACATGGAGCGTTCTTATCACTAATTCATTTTTAACGTTATCCTAAAGCATTCTTTTAACAATGTCTTCTAAATTCTTCTCTTATATTGACTTCAAGCTCATCAGCCTGTGATTTTCTATAGTGAACTTTGTTTTCTGGTATTCAACTTGGTTTATTGCCCATCTTCTGGAATCTGTCCCAGTCCCTATATCCCTCTAAAGTCATTATCAGTGCTTCACTAATCTTATTTAAATGTATTCACAGTGTCCTAAGATATGATTGTAAACTTTATTTGCTTAAGATTTGTTTTAATTATTTCATCTTGGCTTTCATATTCCTCTTTCATGACTTTCTGGATATATGCTTTATTTCAAGTTATGGTCACACTGTCTTGACAGGTGCCATCAAAATTAGCATTCCTTTAGGAATTCCATGTATAATTTCATAGCAAATTTTTGTAACAATAATCCTATTTAATGATGTCTTCAGAGGAATTAATCAGTTTGCCAGAAAAGGAACTACTTAAGCATCTGGAAATGCAAATTTATGAGATGGATCTCATTAAAGGACTTTGCCATGCCTTTATTTTTACCACACAGAAAACTCTTGAGTGACTTCTGTAATGACCATGAGAATGAAGTGTAATGCAAGATTTTTCCCTTTATACATTTTTATCATAGTGGCTCTACAGCTTCACAATGTCCTATGTGTAGTGAGCACAATTATGCACAACATGAAAATGGTGTATCTGTGGCTTGGATTCCCCAGTACCAGAACCCAGCCCAAACTCTGATTAAGACATTCCAGGTTCTTATTTGAAAAAAAGAGAAGTAAATCTAGTTGAAAGAAAGATTAGTAAAAGTTTAATATAAAAAATTAAAATAGGTGTACTAAAATGTGGTTTTGTGCCTTATCAAATTAGGAAAAGTTTTTTTAGTTGTTGTTATATTTCTTCCTTTTTTTTTTTTACTTTTTAATGGTAATTTTAAATCCAGGCATGTGCACCATGCAATATACATTACTTGTAGGAGAGTTAATTGGTGCATTTGTGTGCATGTGTGTGTGTGAGAGAGAGAAAGCAATTCAATGATATAAATGAAAAGCTTGAAAATTGATTTAAGAAAATAATCATAAATATATATTCATGCATGATTATAGACATTATAATACCAAAATCAGTATTAACTGAATGTTAAGAATATAAAATTTAGTAAGCTAATTATCTGTAGATATATTTTTTAATTATGCAGGTATATACATTTTTATGAGTTTTTAATAACAGTAAAAATACACTATGACCTCAAATGAAAACCAAAGATATGAAAATGCTAAATTATATACAAGGGTCTTCAAAAAGTTCACGGAAGGCTTTGTGTTATCTTTTAATTCAATTTTTCCATGAATTTTTGAAATAGAGTATTGAAATAGAGTACAAATACTGTACTATAAAAAGGAAGTTACAAAAGGAGTATCAAAATGATAACAATAGTTATCTCTAAATTTAAAAATGATGAGTAGTTTTTATTCTCCTCTTTAATCCTTTCTGAATTTTTAAAATTACTGGTTAACTCTTTTTTAAAAATATGTGTGTATTTTATTATGTTAAAAAATTAGGAAAAGAAACAACAGAACGACAATAATGACAATTCAATGTCCAGAACTGTTACAACTAATAATATTTTATTTTATATCATATTTAGAAGCATAACAATTTTAATTTTCAACTAGGAACTCTAGCTCTACATATCTCTGTAATTATTCATTCTCCAAAAATAGTTGCAGCAGCAAAATGTCATTCACTTTGGGTCTCATTTGAATCCTAACCCCACAATAAAGCTGTGATTTCACTACGTCACTCCAATAACGAACTGAGAACATGAAAATACGAGATTGATGTGTTTGTTTAAAGAGAGCTAATATGTCATGCTTGGCTACTGCTGCTCAACTTCATCAGTGAAAAAGAGAAGAGAATGCTAGTAATGAAGCATCTACCGTGCATACTGCAGTGATAGAAAGTGACAGAGAAGCACAGCATTTGCTGTTCTCTTCAGATTCAGTCTTTGGAACCACGATGCTCTGGACCAGTCATCTTTTAATCATTTATAGAGAAAGCAAGCAACTTGATGCTCCAGCGGTAAAACCCAGCTCAAAATGTAATTAAGGCGTTCCAGGTTTAAATAACTGAATGGAGATGTAGATCTAATCAAAAAGAAAGGATGGGTGGAGGGAGGGACAGAGGATGGAAAGATAGAGGATGAAGGAAGGGAATGGAAATGAGCCCATGAAAACTGAGCGATAGTTGAAAAAACTAAAATTTTCAGGCAACAACATTTATTTTCAGACCCTACCCTTTCCGCCTATGTTACCTGTACTTTTCAAATCCCCCAAGCTGTAACCACAATAGGAAAAGTTATAATCTTGTCAAATGTGTGCTTTACATCTCTGTATACAATGTGTATGTTTGGTACCAGCATAAGATTTGTAGAAACACTCTCTTTTCCTCCATGATGTCAACCTCAAACTATTAGTTATCTGTCTTCAAAGCATTTCCAGTTCCCCATAAAAATCTATGAAAATTGTTTTTTCCAAATTGTTGAATGAGAAATTCTCACACATACACTATGAAATGGGTGATAATATTTATTCTTGTTTTTGTTTTAGTGCTACAGCATCTTTCTTCATTACAGAGCTTGCTGAAAAGATCCCATCCTTACTGACACTCAATTATTAAGCCTTTAGTTCATGTGTGCTAGTTTTTAGCCTTTTAATGAGAGGTCAGTGGCATATCTAATACACATCATATATCAGTGCTGGAGTGGGCTTACTTTCCTGAGATGCCTTTGCTTATCTCGGTACTTTTCTTAGTTCTTTTTACCTTGGTAAGTTTGTATGAACAGTTTAGAAATACATCCAAAATACCTGAAATGTTTGATAATCAAAAGGAATTTGGTTGGTACTGGGGAGTCCCAGGACTAGGTACTTGTTTGGCTTTTGTGTATTAAACATCATTAAATGAACAGCAAGCTAGACTTTCCAGTTTCCTTTCTATAGATCAGAATTTATGCACAGATGTTCACCCAGCACTAGGGTTCATATAGTTTCCCCTTCATGAAGTAGGGTGTCTCTCTGTTAGCTCCATCCACTGGATTCCTACCATGTCCATTTTTCTTTTATTACTTCCCAGGCTGTTTAGTTAACTTTTCTTACAGTTGTTATTGCACCTTACTCACCAACCCAAATGATTTATTTTCACTAATATATGCCTTCAAGTATTTACAGAAATGCTCAAAAGATTTATACAAGCTAAGTCATGTCAGAGCTCTGTTTCCCTCCTGGCTGCAGGGGTGCATATTACTAAAATCTAAATAGGAGAGTAATAGTGTTCAAGTGAGTCATTTTTATGAGCTTTGTTACTTGTTTTTAAGCAGAAGAGGAAAAAGGCTTTACCTAAATTTTTCGAGTCATGAACCTGTCTTTTCTTTCCTTAATCGCATGGCACAGTGGAATTAGTGTATATCTGAAAGGACTGTCAGCGAGCTGTTATCTCAGCACAGTTTCCACTGGCACCTCCTCGGCAGATATCCAATGCTTGTTGCAAATTAAGGAAGACTTAAGATTAGCCACTGGCAATTCATTATTATCACTTGCATATTCTCCTATTGCAGCCCTAAAGAACTAATATTTATTGTGAGAAAACTATAAATGTTCTAGAAGAATAAATTTAGAGGACACAGTAAAAACATAATGAAAAGAAAAGTTTAACTATAAGGCTTGTGGCTGGTTACTGAGAATACTTCTGAAGGAAATTCTTTATACAATGAAAACAAATTGACATGTGGAAACTGTCCATTGTTAATCTTCATAATAGAAAGTATACAATAATCCTTCTTTTCAGACCTCTTTCATTTGTAATGCAAGATAATTTCAAGACAGTGGTTCAATGTTGAAAAAAAGACTTGAAATCCCAAACTGTTTAGAAAAAGTAAAAGAAAAAATTGAATAGCTTACTTATGAATGCAAGAAATTGAATAATTTAGAAAGACATACATATAGTCATACATGGTCTCATATATTATTCTACATTTATAAGATTTATACCC
>NW_007730393.1:164598-167392 GCF_000696425.1 Galeopterus variegatus
TCAGACCTCTTTCATTTGTAATGCAAGATAATTTCAAGACAGTGGTTCAATGTTGAAAAAAGACTTGAAATCCCAAACTGTTTAGAAAAAGTAAAAGAAAAAATTGAATAGCTTACTTATGAATGCAAGAAATTGAATAATTTAGAGAGACATACATATAGTCATACATGGTCTCATATATTATTCTACATTTATAAGATTTATACCCTTCCATTGCATCTCACATGATTTACTCAGAGAAACTTTCCTTTGTATGACTGTAATATTGGTTTATTGAACCCTTCCTAGGTGATAGACACTATGTTCAGTACCACATGTTGATTATCGCATGTAATCTGCACAGCAATCTTATGAAGTCAATGTCACCTTTCTGTACATGGCTGATAGAGGTTAAGTAATGTTTCCATGGTCACACTGTTAATAAATAGTCCAATTAGAATGTGAACCCATTCAGTCTGCCTCCAAACCATCACCTTATTATATGACTTCTCCATTACCTAATAGACTACGTATTTTCACTATTTTACTTAAAAAAAATAGCAGGAAGTCTGTTAGAAGATTAACTGTGTTGATAATCACAGAAACAATGATCTTGTTCCATAGTACTCTTGTAACAGATGATCTTGACAAGCTCTTTACCTCTTTAGTTTGAGAAAATATCACTGGCATCCCATTGTCGTGAGGATAAACTCCCATAAAAAANTGTTCCATAGTACTCTTGTAACAGATGATCTTGACAAGCTCTTTACCTCTTTAGTTTGAGAAAATATCACTGGCATCCCATTGTCGTGAGGATAAACTCCCATAAAAAAAGGCATCATTCAGGCCTGTTTCTTGCCTGCTTCAAGAATATCAAGATATCAGACTACTCCTAAGATAAATTATAAAAGATTCCAGTATTACCTAATAAAAAGCCAGAACACCCTTAAACAACAATTAAGACAAAGGCTACAACAAACTATGGGGGAGCAATGGTCAGAACAGGTAGTTTGTAATAGTGCACACCCACTGGAAGGGGAGATGGGCGGAGTGATTGCCAGGATGTAACTGGGTGGCTAGGTGACCAAGGCTACTGCCACTTTTTTCCCCCCAACGCTTAAGGAAAATGAAGGTTGATAATGCCTTGGGAAAGAATGCCTTGCATTTGCTTCCTTTTCTTATCTCTTTTTAGACACTGTCAAATGTGATAGAAATTACATCAGATTCATAATATGCCCTTGGTACATAGGAATTACACGTATATACATAGATAGATGATGATAGGTAGACAGGTAGATTTGGTACATAGGGATGATAGGGTTTATATACATAACAATATTCATACATGTACACACATACATAGAGACATACGTTTGTGAATTAGCTGTGCAACTGTCATTGTGATGATTAGTAAATAAAAATGGGTATATCTTCTAGGTTACTGAAGACATGATTCTAACCACTAGCAGTTACTAATTTGCATCTGAATCACAAAAAGAGTGTGCAAATCTGGATATGGAGGAAATAGTTTGATAATAGCCATTCTTATAAGCAAAGCCAAAGCCAAATGTATCTTAAGGTGTGTCATATTTGCTTCTCTTTCTCATCATGTTCAAAAAGACAATGTTTAATTTTTGTGAAAGGAGACAGAGATTACTTTAAAATCATAGAATATGTTCAGGAACATGAAAGACCTGGTCCTACAGTGATTGAGTTAGTCCAATCAGGAGGTTCTGCTGGAACTAATTTGTTAGCTCTGAGATGAAGCGTCAGCATTCTAATGGGTGCATTTATTAATCCCTTGTCCATTTTATTTGAAAGGGAAAGAGTTGTTAAAAAATATTTTGTAGGGTTTACTCACTGATTGTACTAGTTTCCTAGGGCTGCCGTTAACAAAGTAGCACAAACTGGGTAGCTTAAAACAACATAAATTTATTCTTTTCCAGTTCTGGAGGCCAGAAGTCTGAAATCTGGAGGCTATCCATACATGACGATTTCCATTCCTTGGGAGTTCTGGAGGCCAGAAGTCTGAAATCCCCCTTTGTCGCTTCCAGATTCTGGTAGCTGCTGGCATTCCTTGCCTGCCTTGACTGTGGCCACATCACTCTAATCTTTTCTCTCTCTCTCCACATCTCTTTCTCCTCTTCTATCTGGACAATCTCCCCTGTGTGTCTCTTTCAAAGACACTTGCATTTAGGGCCCCCACAGATAATCCAGGATGATCTCGTCACTTAAAGATCCTTAATTTAATTAAATCTGTGAAGACTCTTTTTCCAAATAAGGTATTTTCAGGTTCCAGGAATTTGATGTGCGAATATCTTTTGAGGGCATATTCAACCCACTACACTGATTTAAAATATATGGGGGGGGGGGTGATAATATATGGCACATGTGGGTTGGGGAGGCCCTGAAGGAGAAGACTTGGCATCCTCTACAGCAGTCATTTTAAAAGGTTTAGAGGTGTGCTGCTCGCTAGTTATTTGAGGTTCTCTGTCCATGAAACATTATGGTGAAAGCAATCCTAATCCTCTCCTTGAAGCAGATTCAAAGCCCTTTTTATTTTTCATTGTTTTATTGAAAAATAATTAATTAAACATATTTATTGGGTACACAGTTGAGTATCAATACCTGTGGACAATATACGATGATCAAATCAAGATAGTTAGCATGTTCATCAGCATAAAATGTAAACATTCCTTGTGTCCATTAACGAATTTCTTGTTAATTTCCCTCCCCCTCCCCCTTTCCCACCTCTAGTAACCACAGTTCTGTTCTCTCCTGAAAGTTCAATGCATTATTGTGATTCTTTCTTTCT